>NC_142933.1:97745767-97788267 GCF_046866305.1 Octopus bimaculoides
TAACTTGTATTAGCCAAGCATGTGTTTTTCGCTGGCACAAGAGGCCAGGCTAAGCAAGTCCACCAAGTAGTACATGATGACCCCCTCTTTTGGTAGCAAGTGCATCATCTACATCTTCTGGGTTCCCTCTGGCCAGATGATCAACAAAGAGTGCTTTGTGGAGATTTTCAGTGAGTTTGAGAAAAGATTTCATCACAAAAGGCCTGAGCTCTTCTTGGGTTGGTGGCACCTGCACCGGTCCACAGTTCCATCCTGGTAACCAACTACTTGAGGGGGATGGGGCATCAAAACTGTCTCTCACTCTCCCTACAGCCCAGACCTTGCTCCCTGTGACTTTTGGTTGTTCCCCAAGCTGGAGAATCTCAGAAATAGTTGTTTTGAAGACGTTGTTTTGAAGACATTCAAAAGATGAAGGAAGTTGTGACAAGGGTCCCGGACACCTTCACTTTGGAGGACTTCCATGGGGCCTTCGCAGAGTGGCTGGGGTGCCACAGCAAATACATTGAAGTTGGAGGATCCTACTTTGAAGAAGATTAGAATTGTGTATTTCTCTGAAATTAATAAATACCTCTCTCAAATAGTCTGAAAACCTCTGGAATTCTCCTCAAATTACATTTGACAAAGTAATCTGAATGCTAAAGGGTTAAGTATCTGCTTTGCATTTGATTCCTTTTGATGTGAACCCACCTGAGACTACCTTTGGTTGTATAATTCTATAAACAGGACAAATGACGTAGTGATTAAGAGCGCGAGCTACTAACCCCAAGATTCCGAGTTCAATTCCAGGCAGTGACCTGAATAATAATAATAATAACATCGAAAAATACCTTAGAAATGAGAACCCAGCTTCGAAATTTCCCCAAGACACCTGATGAAGGCTGGAGAATATATCAGCCATAACGTTGTGTTAACAACAAACAAGATGGGGACAAATATCCGTCAAATGTAAATAATGATTATCTTGCGGTCTAAAGTTTCAATCTTAATCTATACCCAACTAAAACTCTGATTACTTGCTGGTGTTCTCGTCTAATTTAATATAGCTAAACTGGTGCATAATGGGAAAATATTCTGAAATGTGAATACAAACAGAATAAAACAAGTTTTACATAAATTGAACCATGGTTTCCCAAGATACAGTTTTTGGGGGTTTGTTTCCACAAATTTAAGCAGTCAAACCTAGAGTTATTGCCCTTTACTGTGAACGCCTGGATAGTTTTGTATGTGTGCTTGTCTGTAATTTAATACAGCCAAACTGGTGCATAATGAGAAAATACACTGAAAGTAAAGTACCCCTGAAATGGAAATACAAACAGAATAAGACAAGTTTTGCGTAAATCGGATCTCAGTTTCCCAAGATATGTGCTTGTTTCAGGTACCTTTATAAATAACCAAACTGGCACATAATGAGAAAATACACTGAAAGTAAAGTATTGAAATGTGAATACAAAATAAAACAAGTTTCATTGAAATTGGACCACGGGTTCCCAAGGTACACAGTTTTTTTAGGTACCTTGGACTACTAGTGACCCAACTGGTCACAGCTGGTTTAGTTTTACAGTAAAAACTATTTTGGTTGAATTTTAAACGACAATTTAATAATCCTTTCTACTATAGGCACAAGTCCTGAAATTTGGTGAGGAGGGACTAAATGATTACATCGACCCCAGTGCTTAAATGGTACTTATTTTGTTGACCCCAAAGGATGAAAGGCAAAGTCGACCTTAACAGAATTTAATAATGAAGTTAATTATTTCATCTCTCTCTATTTTTTCTACCACAGTCATAATGGCTTCTGTTCATCTTTGCATTAAACCACTCATAAACACATTCCAGCTTCTGGCCCACAGGTATGTGGTCTCCACTATCAGGTTTTTCTTTTTTTACCGTTACTATAATGGCCTCAGATTTGGCTGCATTCATGCTGCCTCCACAAAGGCATTCCCATCCCACACATCTTCCTCTCATCACTCTTGGGTCCATGCTAATCACTGCACACGTCTTTTCCTTAGGTTTGAGATGAATGTTAACCCTTTCATTACCATATTTCTGTTGAGAAGCTCTGAGTTTCTTTCAATTTAGTAAAATGACTTAGTTATCATTAAGCTAATGTTAGGAACATGAATTTTGACTAAGGTTTCGTGGAAGATTTTAATTCAAAACTTATGAAAGCAAGACATTTGTACTACAGAGCCAGAGCTGGTTTCAGCCAGGTTGGTAATGAAAGAGTCAATGGCATCATTCTCTCCAGTCTTAGAGGCCTGCAAAAGCTATAAGCATTAACCTTTTCTCCAGACACAGCTGACAAAAATCCACAAGATTGTATTTCATTAAAAATATGGTCACAAAGGGTTAAACGGTCTCTAATCTGATCTTAACCTTCATCATTTTGATTTTCTGTGGAAACTGGGTTCTCAAGGTAGTCATTAAGCTCTGCAGTAATTTTGGGAACTGTACTTTTGTGATCCTTTCTAACAATTCGCGTAAGAGTCTGACAGTCCCTATCTGAAAGTTTTGGTTTTGTTTCGACGAGAAGGTTTTTCCCTCTTTCAAGACAGTACTTCTTGATACACCAAACTTTTCAGCCAGTGCCTGCCATACGAGCACCAACAACTTACTATGATTTTAAATTTTCTTTCAGTTATCCATGCTAATATGGAAGACAGACTTTAAATGAAGATGATGATAAATGTAAATCTATAAGACTGGAATTTGTAGAATCCTCAACTGAATAAAGAAAATCAAATGACATATATTCAATGTCTAATGTTAACTTACAAATTCTATTTTTCTAAAAATCAAACTAAAGGAATTTAGAAATTTCCTGAACATAAGAGGCACTGGCAGATTTCTACATTGTCACAGACGTCACCTAATCTGGATTGATAATACAAATATATATTTGTGGTGTCTGTAAAGGTGCTATGAATTGGTTATGATATATAACCATGGTAGTGATTACAACAAGAGAAACCTTGGAAACCTTAGAAGTGATTGAACATGACAATCTAGGTCACAACGGTGAGATGCAAATGGTTAGGTATGAAAATGCTTGATCATGCAACAAGATGACATGACACCGGACTGGATCAAGAGATGTGAAATGAGTGTAAATGGTTATTTGGAGAATGTTAGACCTCATACTGTAAACAACATTTATTTGGGATATATGATATGCAAAAGGCTAGATATGAGAATGTTCTGTGTCAGATACATAGGGAGAAATGCCATGCTAGAAACAGCAGCCAAATATCTCTCATGTCACACTTAAAAATGGAAGGTGGTGTATGTAACCAGCAAAATATAGTCCTAAATACATTATGGGTATGATTATGGCTTCAGCACCTTTGATCAAGGGTCTACTGAATGAGGGCTCACCTAGGACTAAACTACAACATGAAGAAATGTGTTACAGACTAATATAATCTACAATAGAAACAAATAATAATAATCCTTTCTACTGAAGGCACAAGGCCTGAAATTTTGGGGGAGGGGACCAGTCGATTACGTCGACCCCAGTGTTTTACTGGCACTTGATTTATCAATCCTGAAAGGCAAAGTTGACCTCAACGGAATTTGAACTCAGAATATAATGACAGGCAAAATACCACGAAGCACTTCATCCAGCATGCTAATGATTCTGCTAGCATGCCGCCTTAATAATAATAAAATGAGGAATATGGATATTGATTTTTAATTTTTGTTTTGTGTTCTTAAATAAAAATAAATAAATAAAGCATAACTAAAGAACATGGCTTCACAGTTTTATGCTAAAATACAGTGATTGTCATCCAGCCTACCAACCGCATCATATGTGTAATGTTTCATACAGAAAATTCTTTGTTTTTCTTATCCATTTTTGAGAGCAAATGCCTTATTTTTGCAGTGATCTTAAATGAATCATTGTCTTATATAACAAAGAAAAAAATGAAATTCCCTAATTTGGTAAATAAAAAAAATGAAAATTTCCTCGGGTATCAAATTCTAAGCACAGAATGTTTCCACTTTCCTAACTGAAGGGAACAACAGAAACAAAGGGCATCTCATATGCTGTCACAATATTGTTTAATTTGAATGCTTGCCCTGGCACCCCTTCACAACCATCTTTATCTTCTCCCAAATTACTACTACTCACCCTTATATAATGTGGGGTAACCATGTATCTTCTCCATAGCAAAACACCTGTGCTTGTCCCTCAATTACACTCCAGCCTCTCAGCATCTGGATTAAAGTCACCTCCCTCTCTCTAATTTCCTCCTCACACCCACTTAGTCATAGGAGTTTTCCCTTATCTGTTCTTTTTCGGTCCTGCAATTTACTTGGTGACCTCACTAATTCCTGATGGCACAACAAAAAACAAAAATACCCCGTGTACTCTGCTAGGTCGCTTGTGTCAAGAAGGGTGTCCAGTCATAGAAAACAATATGAAGCTAACATTGGAACTTAGCTCTCTGGATCCTGTCAAACCATCCAATCCATGCCAGCATGGAAAATAGATGTTAAATGAAGAGAAGAAGGAAGATAAAGGTGTTACAATAAAAATGTTTACTTATCTGTTGTGAAAAACAAGAAAACGTGTTTGTTGTACCATATTCACCCTGAAGTCAGAATTATTTCCATTCAGATTAAGCTAAAACGTTTTGACTCTTCCCCTGCATACAACAAAATATTAACCCATAAAGTGCTAAGATTTGCACTTATATAGCATGGACTGCTGAGCACATTTTATGAAAATGAGACTACCATGCACACATAAAAAACAAAAAATAGTTAAAGTATCTTCTTAGTATATAATGGTGGCAAGTTTTACATCATCTGAAAAGTCATTAGTTGAATTATTAGTCCTCTTGCATTGGTGGGTATCGGAGCATTTGAGTGACATTAGACCCCAACAAATGCACATAAATTAAATACATCTCTCTGGGCTGTGAACGTGGCCTGTCGATCTGTGCCTGACGGCCACGATCATGGCCTGTCACGCTTTATGTGTTAAATACAGATTTTTACATCATTAAAGGAACTGTGTAAAAATGTCTTCATTGCAACAAATGACATTTAAAAAAAAAAATCAATGAACAAGCTGGCATGGCTGTGTGATTAAGAAGCCTGCTTCTCAACTACTTGCCTCACTGCACGGCATATGAAGTAAGTATCTTTTACTACAACCCGGGTCAACAAAAGCTTTGTGAGTGAATTTAGATGGCAAGAAGTTTGTTGTACATGTGTGCGTGTGTGTGTGGGAGAGAGAGAGTTATTGTCTCCTTGTTTTGACATCATATAATTGTTGTAAATGAGTATCACTGTTATGCAGCAGTATCCTTTATTTCCAGTCTTTTGCAAAAACAAGTCAGGCCATGGGGAAAATATTATTTCATTTGATAACAAATGAGGGTTGGCAACAGGAAAGGCATCTGGCTATGTAAAATCTGCCTCAACAAATTCTGTCCGACCCATGCAAACATGGAAAATAAACATTAAAACAATGATGGTGGTTGTGGTGATGCTGCTTCTCTAGCCAAGATGATCAGGGTTTCATATTTTATTTGTTTAGGCCTGAAGAACATAAAAACATTTCCAACCCAGCCTACCTCCTCAAAATACTTACTAGTCTTTTCCGTAATATATGTATATATAGGTTTTAAATATTCTAGCATTACTATATAAACGTACATCCATTTTTAAGAAAACAGATTTCACTTATAAATAAATAGGCACATATATAAATATATATATATATATATATATATATATATATATATATATATATATATATAATTCCAAAAGAGTTAGAGGTTGTTAATCCAACCAACTAAAGGATAATATCTATCCAATATACTGCTGGTAGAAAACCCAATTATTAATACACAAGTGTTTTTTTTTTGGGGGGGGGGGTGCATGGCGATTACACTACTGAATGTAATTAATGGGTGGAGGTAAAAAAAGTTTTTTACCCTTAATCTATACAGCAATAAGAAAATGGAGGGGATCAAGAGGTGATATTCATCAACTTTTAGACATTATATTATGTCTATTTATTTATTAAAAAAAAAACCGTTATAACAATATACATACATGTATAGCATAATATGCTTTACATATACAATATATAAAAATACCAGTAATTATTAAAATATATAACGTAGATTGCAAAAGATAGGATGATAGCTTACGGCTGTTTCAACCAAGAGGCCAAAGTACCCCAATCTACTTATATCCCTTCAGTGAACTGAAGTATTTGGTAGATAAGATTTAGGTACTTGGGTGTGTCTCTGGGCTTCATCAGAGAGTTTAGAAAGTTCATAAGGTTAAGTTATAAATACAAATACATACACATATACACACTTATACATATACATATATATATGTGTGTGTGTGTGTGTGTGTATATATAGTAAATGAGTTCAACAAATATATGATAAGAAAATTGACTATACATTTTATTCTCAATTAATCTTGAATGGATTTCAGACAGACTTTGACCACTCAGTTCAACGGTTATTGACCTTTCATATTAACCCAGTATTTTGTGTGGTTCTCATGCTCTCGGAAGAACACAATGACAATATCAAGCGAGAGGTCAAGGGACATAACTGCGGCTGACTAATATAACAAAATATTCTTGGTTCTCAAGAACAGTTGTGATTGGGAGCTCTGACGTGATGACGACTTGGGTCTTTAGGTGGTACCTGTAGAGAAGTTGAGGCGGAAGTTCCAAACATGGAAGTATAGTTAGGAGTTGAGGGGCCTAAAAGGGGAACTTAGCAGAAACAAGAGTTTGGGTAGGTGGGAAGGAAGAGAGGATCTTTATAGTATTAGGGAAATTCGGGTGTCAGTGGAAGTTCCTTGGAGTGTGACCTGTGTGAGCAGTGGATGCATGGGTTGGGGTCACATATAGATTGGCAGAGAAGGTAGGTTTCATATGCAGCAGGTGCACCAGGGCAGTAAGCACTTAGACTACTCAGGAAAGGGATTCTCTTAAATTCCTAGACAGCTCCCTAGAGATGATTGCTGGTTTCTGTTGCTTGGGTGACCTAGGTGTCAGTAGAGGTAGGTGTCCTGAAGGTGTGGGAGCAGGGTGGACAAGGTTCATGAAGTCCCTTATTGCCTCTACTGGCAATAAGGGGCTTCTTCCTCAAGGTAAGAGACAAATTGTGCAATGTGTCTTTTCAAAGTGCATAGCTGCATGGCAGGAAGATGTGGGTCTTTAGTGTAGAGGATCTGTGGGAACTAGAGAGAGGATGGGGCGAGCATTCGTTGTTGGATGTGCCAGACTGGTGTACATGGACAATGAAGCATAGGTGAGCTGAGACAGACTGGGTATGGGAGAAATCAAATGTGGTACGCAAGAGAGGAGAGTCTGCAGTGATGTGAGAACTTGATGAGGGTGGAGGGTGTCAGTTGCATAAGCAAATGCTGAACATCCAAAGTAAGTAGTGCCCATGAAAGTGGGGAGGGCTTGGGATGAGGTAATGAAAGATATTCTCAGAATGCTGCATCTGGCAAAGGCAGTGACAGAGAACCATGTTGATTGGTGCCACAAAAGACCCAATCCATTGTGTAAACTGAGCAAAATGCACATTGAAATAGTAAGAGTTCTGTACTCTTATCCTTGCTTGTTGCTATTCTATACCTTCACGTCCCACCATCATCCCTTCCCTTAACCACTATACCGATTCTATATCCTCTCATTTTCCTATCATCTCTTATATTCACCATACCATGCTGTTAAGGGGAAAGCATTTGACCTGTGTATAATGAATCCCTTTACCCCCACCACCTGTATCTTGCAACTTTCCTTCCTTCAATCTTTACAAATAACAATGCTTGAGGGAAGTACAGTTACACTCGTGCAACATTCACTCATCTTCCCTGAGTCTTTTGTCACCACACTATCTTCTAATCACCTTAATCCCGTCACCATCATCTTTACATACCATGGATCAGTGGTTAGAGCGCCAAGCTTACAATCATGAGGTTGTGAGTTCAATTCTCGGACCAGGTTGCATGTTTTGTTTGTTCTTGAGCAAGATACTTTATTTCACGTTGCTTCAGTTCACTCAGCTGTAGAAATGAGTTGCGACATCACAGGTGCCAAGCTGTATCGATCTTTGCTTTTCTCTTGGACGATATTGATGGCATGGAGAGAGGTTGGTATGCATGGGCGACTGCTGGTCTTCTATAAGCACCCTAGCTCAGATTTGTTCCTCGGAGGGTAACTTTGTAGGTGCAATCCCATGGTCATTCATGACCAAAGGGGGGTCTCAAACATACCATTCTACCTACCCACATATAACGTAGTGTAGCAGTGAATTTCCCACCTAACTCTCACAAACCTCTGGCACAACTTTTTCCCTTTCTTTCCCATTACTTGCTTTTACTATCTATGTTGCCATCCTCCTCCCATTCCCTTCCCATCATACTTTAACTTATCATCATCACTATTCTCTCTCTCTCCTATTTTCCCTCTCAGTCATGAGGGTTGTTAAGTCTAGTGAGTTTACACACAAGTGGTGGTGCCACATTCGAAGCACCCAGCGCAGTATGTAAAATGGCTGGCAAACAAAGCAGCGACAAAATAGAGTTAAATTGGCTATTTTGTTTCTGTGGCAAGAAATCAAACGGAGTGAATGAAGTTTGTGTGCTGAGAGAGATTGAGGAGTGTGATGCATGAAGGTATCCTTCATAATTCAATTGATGGTGTTGCAAGAATTGTAGTGCTGGGTAAAAGCCATCCATTTTGTAGGAGTTAGAGGTTTTTAGCTAGGCTTTGTATTTCTTGTTTTTGCTTGAGCTTGTTTTTACTCTTTAGTTTTTTTCTCTAAACAGAGATCTATCCCAATCAATGGAAACACATCATAGCATATCCTATTCGCATGCAGGAAACTATATCTGATCCTTCCAACCCTAACTTCTAATGTCTCAGAAGTCAAAAAGGAGGTGGTTGTAGATAACCTGAGATAAGGAGACATATTGCAGTGTTTTCTTAGATTGTAGTAGGTAGGGCTCTCTCTCTCTCATCCCCTCTCTCTGTCAAGGTCTACCACTATGAGGCTTATTTATAGCTAGTCTAGATAATGTCATGCCAGACCTGCCCTACCTCATGAATAGAGACCTGGAAAGCATCCTTCAATATCTATCTGCATACCCCATCATTTATGCCCACTTGATACACCCATGTATCTCACCCTTATCTTCTCTGCTCTATCACATCCCTTAAATTCCAAACTAAACAAGTAGCCTAATTATTCCTCTCTAGGGCTGCAACTCTCTCAAATTTCCTCCCTGTTCATGCTTCTCCTACATACCTCAACTTTAAAACATATTCCAGCTGAACATCACTAGCCTCAATTTCACTAGTTTGCAAAGGTCATGGACACATTCCCCTTCCTCTTCCTTCTCCTCCTCTGCCTTTGACTAACCAATTATAAACTAGTCAACGAAGGAGTCTTTACGCAGTTGCTTGACCTGCATGGAATTACAAACAAATCTCCCAAATCACACATAACCATCTTAAAAAAACGAAGGACCAAATTGATATATCACTCTACGTCTTGTGTTACGTATGACATCTTTAATTAGGCAGTCTAGACCTTTAAATTTAAAAAAAATGTTATTTAACTTATATTATTTTATATTTTAACTGTGTGTTTTTTAAATATATCTTTACATTCTTTATTTTTTCTTTACTTATCTGTTAAACTTTTCTTTTCCTGAAATTAATTGAAAATACTAAAAGCTCCCCTATTTAATCACAATAATTCTATGTTAATAATTGCCAAAGAGTAAGACTCAATATATTTTATGGGATAAGTTTAAGTTTTAATAGTTTAATCAATAGATGAAGAAATTTTTCGAAAAATATTTATTAAATAAATTGAAACAAATTTTTTTATATGAAATAAATCTATGAAAGCTTAAGCTTTTGTTTCGTAAGTTTATATTTGTTTACTTCTTTTAAAAACATAATACGTACTTTTTCTTAGGAGAAAAAAAAATAGTAAAAACAGCTGTACACAAACGTCATTAGTGATATTTTGGGCCCTGTTTCTGGCACATCCGTTTTTAAAACAAAGCAATTTAAATATCTTATCAAAGATAGTTGTAAACATCAAATACATCTAATTATCTTTCGTTAAATGTTATATTAGGCATAATAAATAACATTAGCTATTGACATTCGATCTTGTTTAAATTAAAAATGAGATTTAGTAATATGTGTTAACGGTATATGTTAAAAGTACGGATGCCCAAAAATGCTTCTATGCTAAGCGATTACATGGAGCTATTCTGATTACATTTCATCATGGATGCAGATAGTTTCTTTAAAAGAGTGGCTCGGTTTACTGTAGGAACCTAGTAAGAAAACTTAGGAAAACTTCTGTAAATGACTGATTTAATGAGTTTCTGTTTTCATTGCTTTATTTACTGAGTAAAACTTGATTTTTTTCACTCACGCACTATGCTGTAATATAAATTGCTGTCATTGTGTGTAAGTCCTTGTCAGTCAATAAGCGACTCAAAATATTTGGTTAATAATTTTGACTATTATTTATGATATTAAATGAAATGTGACTTCGCGAGATCGTTGCCAGTGCCCCCTGGACTGGCTTGTACGGGTGGCACATAAAAGACACCATTTCGAGCGTGGCCGTTTTCGTGCGGGTGACACGTAAAAGCACCCACTACACTCTCTGAGTGGTTGGCGTTAGGAAGGGCATCCAGCTGTAGAAACTCTGCCAAATTAGACTGGAGCCTGGTGTTGCCATCCGGTTTCACCAGTCCTCAGTCAAATCGTCCAACCCATGCTAGCATGGAAAGCGGACGTTAAACGATGATGATGATGATGATGATTCTTGTTCCTCTTCTAATCTTTAAATTTTACTCTATTGTCTTTAAAACGAAGGAACACGAGCTTGTCTGCAAGTATTTACCTTAGAATAATTAATAAAATAAATATTTGTAGGTCCCATCCATATCTAGCAACTGGAACTTGTTTATGCAACTACCCTCATCCATACACATCACATAATTCCAGTGCAGTTTTCTCTCTTGCACACTTGATCTGATACCTCTTTTGCCCAATTTTTCCCTCAACATTTTTGCACTTCTACATGCACACTGATCCTGCACATCCAGCAGAGCATAGCTTCATTTCTTTCTAGTCTTTGTATGTCCTCTGCATTCAATGATTTACTTTTCACTGTCACGTAGCATTGCTGATCTGTTGGTAACAAAAGCTTCTCTCTAAGAGCGGAAGGCAGATTGTATGATGCTTGTGTAAAAGCAGCAATACTACATGGTAGTGAAATGTGAGCTGTGAATGCAAAGAAAATTTAATAAAATAGGTCAAGTGTATTGGGATCATTCTGTAGAGTGAATGGTAGGAACAAAACTGGGATCTTAAAGTTAGAAGATAGCTGAGAAATTAGGTCAAGACATAAGAGTACTGAAGTAAATGTCTTACATTGTTTAGGTTTTACATCTTTTAATTTTGTGCTTAAATCATATCAGGGTCTCACCAGGATCAAATGCTTGAAATTATAGGTGCAAGCAATAGTTGTGTGGTTAAGAAGGTTGCTTCCTAACCATATGGTTAAGAAGGTTCAGTCCCACTGTTTAACAACTTGAACAAGCACCTACTCTAGCTCCAAGTTGACTAAAGCCTTGTGCATGGTTTTGATAAATGGAAACTGAAAGAAACTCGGAGTGGTTGGTGTTAGGAAGGGCATCCAGGTGTAGAAACACTGCCAGATCAGACTGGAGCCTGGTACAGCCTCCTGGCTTCCCACACCCCAGTCAAACCATCCAACCCATGTTAGCATGGAAAACGGATGTTAAACGATGATGATGATGACGAGCTTCTTTCAGTTTTTGTCTACCAAATCCACTCACAAATCTTTGGTCGGCCCGGGGCTATAGTAGAAGACACTTGCCCAAGGTTCCACACAGTGGGACTGAATCCAGAACCATGAGGTTGAAAAGTAAGCTACTTACCACACAGCCACTCCTGTGCCTATACACACACACACACATAGGCGCATGGCCTAGAGGTTAGGGAGTTGCACTCACCATTGCCAGATTGCAGGTTCGATTCCCAAACCAAGCAGTACATTGTGTTCTTGAGCAAAACACTTCATTTCATATGGATGCACCCTGTAATGGACTAGACTTCCGATCAATGGGCAATGTTGGCCTGCTCACCTAGTCAGCAGGGTGGCGTCATCATTCGAAAGCTAAAACAATACTAAGCACATTGAGACCAGCGATGTATAACAACATCTGATAGTCTGCTCGACCGCATGATATATAGCCATCTATGTATTATACTTAATGTATACTTACGATCAATAGGCCAGTTACTGCAGCATTTGTTTTGAGAGAACATCTGTTATGGATGTGATGTGTTAAGAATGCTATAAGTATCAGGGGCAGATGAAACTTCCTCCCCGTAGCAGCCATCAAGAACTGGATGCCTTTTCAACCTTTTGGGCCTTTTCCATGATGTGCACGTGCAACCAGTTGCATGCTTAGATGAGAATTTATCGCCTCTGATACAGGAAAAAGTGAATGTAACATTCACTGATGTTGCAAATAGCAGCAATACAATCTTTTATCCAAGTACCTACAGGGCTTTTCATTTGACTCAACTGAAAGATTTGGAAAATCTTCCTAATTTGGATATGTTGTTTAACTCCACATCAGCTCTGATCAAACAATTCTAGGATTCAAAAAGGCATTCTAGCCATACTCATCCAGCCTTTTTGGATGTTTGGGGTGATTTAGCTGCTATTTCTTGCTGGTCGAGTCATTATGTAGAACAGCAGTTTCCTTTCAGGACAATAGTTACGGGTGTCAAAGGTTTTAAATTATAAGAAAAAAAAAAAAAATTCAGAATTCAGATTGACACAAAATGTGTCAGAGTTCACATTCCCAAAATAGAAGAGTGCAGAAACTGTGAAAATATACACTTATACATTCAGAGCAAAATCAATTTTCCTCTGGGGTTTATATCTTTTCTACTGGAAAAGATATAAAAAAATAAAAAAATCACTCTGTTCTTCACATACCTTAACCCTTCTGATACCAACACATCTGAGACAGTCTCTGGTTCTATGATACAAATTTCCTGTTTTAACCCATTTGTTACCATATTTCTGTTGAAATACACTGCTTTTGTTTCAATTAATTTTGAAAATGATGAATGTAGTGCATGCCCAAACATGCAGTGGATAATCAAATGGAGTGCAGTGTTACTGTGTAACATACCATATATATATATATATATATATATATATATATATATATATATATATATGTATATATATATAATTTTTAAAGTTCACTTTTCCATGCTTGTATTGGTCAAAGGGAGTTTATTGGAGCAGATTTTCTACGGCCAGATACCCTTCTTGTCATCAACACTTATCTGTTTCCAAGTAAGGTAATATTTTCTCCATGGCCAAATGTTTTCATAGAATATTGGAAGTGAATGACACTGCTTGTATGATGGTGATGTTTGTTTACAATTAACACACAGTGTCAAGACAAGGAAACACTACACACACACAATGGGCTTTTTTTTTGAGTCTGACTACCAAATCCACTCACAAAACTTTGGTTAACCTGGGGTTATAGCAGAAGACACTTATTGAAGGTGCTGCATAGTGGGACTGAACCCAAGACCATCTGGTTGCACCTATCACTACATAAAATTAATGGAAATCCTCCACCTTCTCCTCATAATCATCATCGATTATAATCAAAGAAAATATAGGGCCTGTGCTCTCCATAGAGCTTTATGAAGATTTGTATGGCTAAAGTTATCAGAGTTTTGTATTTTCTTTATTTCAGCTGTTTGATTCATCCAGTGGAATTGGTCAGAAAGCTTATTTGAAGAATTAACTGAGATCACCTTGCATCAATAAAGAAAGAAGTTCATTTTAACAGAAGTGCATATTTTACAACTGATCCCAATATACTGGTATCAAGGCTGGATTAAGATCATCTGATGAAGGCTAAACACAGCCAAACAATGTTGCCGATGCAAATCCTTCAATTTAGATACAAGTGCTGAATGGGAAAAAAATAGATTGAAAATCCAGTTTTCTTTCAATCAATACACCTCAACTAAATATAACCTGTATTTTAAAAAATGAATAGATTTACTTATAAGAACAGGGTAAAGATTCAAATTCTCAGCCTTTTTTTAATTCTTAAAAAATGTCAATTTACCATTTGTGCCATGGTAAATCCAGCACTATAAAAAAAAATCCATAGTACCATCCCCTTCCCTTGGTGCCCTAAGCACGTGCTTCTTTTGTTAAATGGTTTCTCTGGTCCTGATTGGAAATAATCATCGTATTGGATCCAGAAAAATAGCATCCATAATTGTTTTCGATTGATTGTAAACATAGGTATGCTATTCTATGATGGTTCTGTAATTTAAAGGGAAATTAAAATGAAATAAAAAGTGACAATAGGGAAGCTAATTATTGATTTTTGTTCTGTTGTTTAGCTTTCGGTTATCATTTTCATATTCGTAATAATTTTCCCCGAAAATTACGTACGGAACCGTTTATTAAAATATAACGTTGAACTAGTGTGAATAATAGTTTGAAAGGCAGTCCGCAATTACTTTTGAGAGAACTACAATACGACGAAGAGGAGAAAATGTCATTTTCATAAATATATGACCTGAAAGAGCTTCCGTATATATTTAATTGTTGGTGATGAGTTTACTTCCGCTGAAGCAGCACTCAGAACTGTGACGTCATCACATTATGGCGCAGGAAGTGTGAACAGGTGCCTGTTGTTATTCGATAAAAATGGTTCCCATCACATTTTTGGTTAATAATCTCTCTGGTTATCAGGTTTTTTTAAGGATTAACTATAGTCAAGGTTAGTCTAAAAGCTTTCTATTACTGTTGACTTTATGGATTTGTACCCTTGCGTAGTAATTTTTCATAAAAGGATGTTTTTTTTTTCAATGTCTGATTTCACTACCACACCACGTCAATACTAAAAAAAAAAGAAAAGGAAAATATTCTCTCTATCTCTAAAATTGCCAATTTTCTGTTTAGGAAACATTTATTTGATTTTTAATTTTGATAATATGCACAAAGCTCTTTACTAACTCCACTCTTTATACTAAACCGAAATATGAATTTTACGATGTTACTGCTACATCTTAAACAGTTTGACATTTTTATGCATCATCTTGCTACAATAATAACATAAAACACCTCTTTTTTTGTTAAATTTTTTGTTTAGATATTGAAATGTATATTATTGTTTATCATTCGGAATTTATTGCTTCTTAATGATAACTAAGATTAGAACTACTAGAATACATTTTAATAGAGTATGCTGCAATTTGTTATTAATGTATCTAACAACAGATTTGATTCATCAGATTTATTATTATTGACACAGATTTCTTTATATTCCATATTTACTATTCTTTTGTCCTTCTCACTTTTGTTGTAATACACGGACCAAAGTCGATATTATTATAAAATAAAACCTAGTAAATAAAGCCCTATTTCTTTGTATGGTTTCTAATTTCATTGATACGTACCTTGTATTATCATCATTGAGTGACTATTTTAAATATCAATTTATTAAATAGTTCAAAATCAAGATTGTTTTGATCCTGTCATGATGGCACTAAACTGAATTCAGTTCACACTATAGTCAGCTTGTCTTTTCATCTCTCTAGAGTGGTGTTTTGTCAATCGACGGTATCCTTTCCCTGCAAAATTGGCCTTCTGCCTAGTCAAGAGATATCGTCTAGAGGGGAAAAAAACCTCCCCAAAGAAATAGATAACAGAAATGAAATCGTTCTGTGAATTTAACTTCGAAAAATTTTATTAAACAAATATTTTAATTCATCGCTCAATAAATTGTTTCTGAAATATTCCCTTCCATATTTTATGATCCAGGATTTTTTGGCATCTTAAACAGAACTAGTTACTTCCGCCTTCAGCTCACTACTGGCATTACTGTGAATGGAGAAGTTTGCTTTGTTTTGTTTCAAGTTCTAATAAAGACTTAGGCACAAATCACATATTTGATTTGTTACCGAGTTTTTACGTTTTCATCTTTTGTATTAAAATAGTTTCTCGGTTAATTAATTTCTCCACGGTATATAATAGCAACATGTACAAGTTGATGTAATTCCCCTACTGTCTATAATTGAATAATTGTTTATTATTGACAAATAAAGAAAATATTATTTTCATTATTATTAACCCTAAATAATAACTTTGTTATCACTTCTGTAAATTTCACTAAAACATTTTTTACTTGGAAACTGCTTTGGTGACTATTTTGTATATTTTTGTACTTTAGGTTGTTTTTGTTTATATGCTAAACTGAATTAGGTCAATAGTATATCTGTGTCAAAAAACTTCATATTGGTGTTGTTTTTAACATTATATTTATCTTTTAAATTGCACGTGAAAGTGATGGGTGATGTCTCGTAAAATACTTTATTACTTTTTTCGATTATTTAAAGGTAAATGGTAATAGTTTGGGAGTAAGTTTAAGAATCTATTTTGTTTTTATTATTCTGTAGTTAATAGTAATTCAAGTCATTAATGTATTTCTGTGTTAATCCATTTACTAAGATTTTCTATTTTTCGCATTTTGAAGGAAATAAATGTTATTTGAGTAGAAGCTGAGCATTTTTTATAGGTCCTCTTCCTTTACCAAAATTGCCAAATACCAAAGGAAAAAATAATTGATCTATTAAAATAGTTTACTCATAGCAATTGCTCATCTTTAGTCACAAAACTAGAAGTATTTGTATATATTTGAGTATGGAAGGAAAATAACGAGGTTCAAATTAGCGCAACCATATCCGAACCTTCTGCTATATTTTATAGGACATGAAGTATAAATTCTAAAGACAGAGAACAATCTTCCATCATAATTTGAAATTTTACATTGCCTCATGCTTTGCGATGCTCTGCAATTGAAAGCTAATTATATGCAGAACTGATCTACTCTGTTGGCATTTGTCTACCCCCATCATATTTACAAACAGTGACTCTATTTCTTTTTTGGTAATGCAAGCAGACTGTCATGTTTCCAAAGCCAATATATTTATTTATTCACACACACACACACAAAAGAGTAATAGTGGTGGTGATAATTTAGGCTGTGCATCTTGTTGCTAGTTATTAACTTTTCAATCTTATTTCCTAAAATGTTTTTGAAAAAAGATCGTTGTTCGTTCAAAATTTGATATATATATATATATATATATATATATAAAGACTATAAAAGCCTGATTTTAGAGATGTATTTATTTATCTTTATTATTTGGAAGAAAATCGTCTCTTCCATTGAAACAATTCCTACTATATATAATTCTAAGTATATATAAATTTTTTACACTTGAACGAGTTTTAGTTTATTACTTAATTAATACAGTCATTAATTTTATGTTGAATATACCTAGTGCTCCTCCCCCATTTTTTAAAAGGACTTATTCAGTGTTCACTTTCTGTGCATTCT
This sequence comes from Octopus bimaculoides, assembly GCF_046866305.1. Lineage (NCBI taxonomy): Eukaryota > Metazoa > Mollusca > Cephalopoda > Octopoda > Octopodidae > Octopus > Octopus bimaculoides. The sequence goes on from NC_142933.1 coordinate 97,763,288, forward strand.
ATGTACTGTACATGCACTTTCGGCTACCTTTTCTGATGAGTTGTAGTGCACCTGAGCACTGTATACAATAAATTCATCATCATCATTATTATTATATTTTTCACATGTATTTTTTTTTGTTCGGTCAGTTTGGCTATTTTGGCTTTATATAGCATATTTTTAAACCATTGTGTAAACCAAGAAGTCGTTCATTCATTCATTACCTTAAAAAAAACATTATTAATAAAGGGATATGCTGGACCAGACCAAGGTTCTTAACTTTATCATTATTTTTAAAGGTTGTTTACAACTTTCCAATAATTTTCTTAATATCGTTTGAAAGACTTAAGTGAAAAAAAAAAACAAAATAAAACATTCACTTCAAATTTTATTACTTTTATTGCTAAGATAACTTTTGGAACTATCATATCTACCTTTAGTTATTATATCTATATATATCGGCAACCAGAAAAGGGGTGGGTGTATATATTTAAAAAATTTCGCTTTGATTTCATTTTGGTTCTTTTATTGCTAAGAAATCGTTTTGCCCCCAGTTTTTTTTTCTTTTACATCGGTGCTAATGTGCAACGAATATAATAAATAGGAACATTTTACCAAATAGTCTTTAAAAAGTCTTGATCAAATTCTAACGTCTCACAATTAAGCCAGAATACTGCCCCCTTTTTCCTCTCATTGCTGACTAATAATATCATCACTATCATTATCATCAAATTATTAAATCAGGAATCACTTGGTTTCTTATTGTTTAGGGAAATGTTTTATTGGATACCATTAAATTTATCTTTATTGACAACAGTAGATCGAGTAGTGACCTCTCTATGGTCACTCGATCTGCTGGAAATAGCAGCTAAATCTCTCTGAAATGCCTTTAAAAAATGAGTACATTGGATAGTGTAGTCTTAGAAACACCATGGTTGAATAAAACGGATGGTTACAACAGGAACACTGTTGATCATACGTAGGCTGGTCCATGACGAACTCAAAACAGTATATTAAGTATGAAAAAATTTTGTTGTTTTAAAGGAATTTTTTTCGAATATTAATTGATACATACTTAAAATAACTTCTAATTAACTTTTTATTCTGATATAAATTATAGGGTAAGGAGTTTCTCTTAAATAGGGAGCCTTGTAGTTGTAAAATGGAGTTAATCTTTTTTCATGAGTTAGATCGTCAATTTATATAGCAATTAGTGAATTACAAGTGATCTTGATTTGCCCTATGTCAGTCATGATTGAGCTGATCTACACTCCAACCGTGACTATCCAGTTTTTAATTTTATTTTCAGACATAACGTCATCTAAGACTATATTATTTAATTTGTTCTTACTCTTTTAAGACGATACGATGTTATCTGGCTGCTATTTCTCGCAGCTCAAGTGACTACATAAGAGGCTGTCTCTGAGTTGATTTGATAGTTATGACAGGTAACTTTTGTAAAACAAGTATAGTCTTACTCTCGTATAAGAAACGTAAAATGCAATAGTGGAGGCAGTCCTCCCTTTGAAATGCTGCTACAACGAGGAATGGGGTGGGTTGTCGGGAGAGGTTAGTAGTATTAATGGTGTTCATTTTGAACTTCTTTCTGCAACCCGGTGTTTTAGGAAGAATACATTGTCAGGGAATGGAATTATAGAGGAGTACAGATCTGTGGAAGAAAGAATGATTGCAAAAATTATTTTGTACGGTGAGACATTAATTAGGGTTAAAGAAAGAAAGCCAGAAGTGGGCTTGCAGTGTCTCAGAGAAGAGAAAAAAAAATGCACGAGTTGAAATTAGCAGGAAGTGGTAGGCGGGGAACAGGAAAAAGGTTCAACCAATTTATCATGGTTATTTTTGTAAAACTTTCTTATGGTATTTATTCTTTTCTACTCCAGGCACAAGGCCCGAAATTTTGGGCGAGGGGGCCAGTCGATTAGATCGATCCTAGTACGCAACTGGTACTTAATTTATCGATTCTGGAAGGATGAAAGGCAAAGTCGACTCTTATGATATTTATTGAGTTCGATAAAATTGAATTAAAGATAATTTAAGAGAAAAATTTGCTTTGTCAATAAGCATTTAAAAGTATTATTATTGACTCAGTAACGTAAAAAAAACGTATCATTATTATTGATTCAATATTTGCTTCCCAGCATTGCCTTAGATTTGGAGAGAAATGAATAAGATTTAAAAAAAAAACCTTTTGAGATTTCTAGTCCTGGTTGAATTGCTAAATGTACACTACTTGACTGTTAAGATGCCACAATGTTATTTTAGGGTTATTTATTTATTCATTTATTAGTATAATATATATTAATTATAAGGAGTTAAATCTGTAGCAACTTGAACAAAATTTAAATTTTAAATAATCTTCAAAGACTATTTATATATTTGAAAGTTTTTTTTTTTTAGATGAGCTACTGGTAAAATATTTTTTAAATGTACTAATGCTTTAGTAGAGTGACTTTAAAAAAATCTGTCACCTCCAGAACACATTCTTGAATAACAAATATTCACCACAATGTATGAAATTTGTATCCACTAACGGACAAAACTAAAATCCAGTGACATTCTTTTTATTTATATATTTCATGGAGATAGATTTATCAGGAAGAAGTGACTGTCCATGATCTTCTCAAAGCATCTGAAACTTGTTAGATTTATTATAAGGCAGATATATAACATCAATTTTCTGAAACAACAACATACTCCATTGTTTTTTCAGTAGAACAAAACACAGCAAACAACTGTATGATGTATGAAAGTACTGGATTCATAATATTCTGTGTATTTGCAAAGAAACTTATTGATAAATTCACTTTGCAACAGTATCGTCTTGGGTTCTATTCTGTGGCATGCTACCTTGGGCAAGTGTCTCCTACCATAATTTCAGATTGACTAATACTTTGGGAATAGAATTTGGTAGGCAGAAGTTGTGTGGTTGTTTGCTCTGTACACACACAAAGACATCATGTTTTAACATCTGTTTTCTGTGCTGGCATAATTGGGGCAAGTTGACAGAATCAAACAGGTCAGAGGTCAGATACTGGAGCATTGTGCTCCATATCTGCTTCGGCATGGTTTCTATGGCTGGATATTCTCCTTAATACCAATCATTATATATATATATATAGTGTACTGTGTACTTTTCTGCATTGCATCAGCAATGACCATGTAAGTTGCAAAACTAAGATCCTCATCGACTGAGTGGACAACTTAGTCATGTGATCTCACTAGAGATCAGTGATCTCATTAGTGTTGGGGCCACGAATAAAAATAAATTGATGAGAAAGGATGAACTGGGGCTTTCAAACGAAGTTTCTTGTGATATTTGTTCTGACAGAGTTGCACAGACAAACCTGTAACCATAAAATGTGATATATACATATATAAAGAAGAATGAGATATGATCTGATAAGTTCAGGAGAAAAGAAATGTGATTTGATATATTGATATAAAATATCAAATGAAAGTATAATAGAACATTTGTGATTGGAAATTACAGTACAATTTGGAATGAAGTTTTTGTTACAGACAAATAACCAAAATGAGAAGTTAGAATAGTCAAAGAGGTGGTGCACATCATGCTGAGATTCCCAATCAATAAACCCAGAATAAACTGTTTTTAATGAATTGTGTTTAAATGTGCCAAAATTTCACAAAAAATTTACTATAGGATTAGGGTTAAATGTTCATTCTCTGTATTAGAAATAAAGGTTTTAATTTTTAACTCAGTATCTTGAGATCAGCCTTCACACCAGTTCTTTTATCTTTCTTGGCCTTCCATTTCTGCAGGCTCATTCCACTTGGTTTTCTTGAGGCTTCTTCACCCATCATCTTCCATATGCATCACGTGTTTGCACCAGTGTAGTCTTCTTTCTTGTACACTTTATCTGATTTGTCTTATATTCAACGTTTCCTCTCAATTCATATGTGTTCTGTCGTTCATGCATGTTAAAATTACATATCCAGCAGAAATTTTCAGCCTCTTTCTTTCTAACCTTCACACCATTTTACATTCAGTGGACCTGTATCACCTATGCAATACCACACTTCGTATACAAGCATCATACAATCTACCTTTCACTTTAATTAGAGAAGTCCTTTGTTGCCAACAGAGGTAATAGTGCCCTGAACTTCATTATTAACAATGAAATGCAAATCTATAATTGTCCTAATGTTAAAGAACTTTGTTGAATCTTATTATTACATCATAGATTTTAATTACATAGGTATACCAGCAATAATTTTGTATTTTTAGATATAAAAACCAATTCGTTTAATCAGTCAGTTTATCATCATTCTGTCTCCCAGTTTGATCTTTTAGTTACATCTCATTTTTACCATCCATTTTTTTCACTAATGCACAACAATGAATGACCTATGCAGTAAACATGATGATTGTCTCCTCTTGTCAGATGATACCTGTCTCACCTTCAACCTGGTTGTTCTGATTTACTTTCATCCTTGCAAGTTTATTGATATTACTTTTCACATTTTGCCATGCATCCACTGCTGTAGGGCTTCGCAAAAACAAAACAGATCACGACATGAAATGATTGTGGGATGTCTGTGTGTCATTAGATTTAAGAAAGAAAAGCTTGTACAACACTCTTGTCTCTCTCTCGATCACCATAGTCAGGTCAGTTCCAGTGACAAGCATTTTAAGATGACCGATACTATTTTGACTGCAAGTTTTATGTCAGAGTATCTTTCTCCTTGAAGGGCTGCCTTCCCTATGTCTTTGTTAAATATAACCCTTGTATATAGAACACTATATACAGGATACAGCATACTGTATACAGCATATAGTATGAGCCAATAAGGGGAGGTTCTGTGTGGCCTTTATATTGATAGAAATAGTATTGAAATCTCCAGTCACTCACTCCTGTCTTAAAAAAAGGGCTTTGGATTGGGAACACAATACTTGAAAAATGATGGGATAATCTAAACTGAAATGCCTTTTATGATAGGTTTGTTTGATTAATGCTGACCTGTGGTTTAACAGCAACAACATCCTGTATTTATATGTTCAGCGAATTCTTTTGTAACAAATTTCATTGTGGACGTTTTTGTTTTTCCTTGGTTCTCATCTTGGGTATAATTTTCCTTTGAATTTCCTGATTCATTCATAAAATTATAAGAGCAATGATAATTTATGCTGTGATGTCCTTCCTGCTGCCAATCCTACTGAAATGAGGAAAATCTCTTTGTCATAATCGACATATTTTTCTGTTCATTTTGCACTCATGATACAATTTCAAGTATGCCCTACCTCCAGTCTTGTTCAGGTCAAGTGTCATAACCTCTATTGACCAATCAGAACAGACTATGAACTTTTGCCCTTGACTGTTCCTGATATTCAGTGCATGTGATGTGAGTAATTAATTTGAGATCCAGCCATACCTCCTCTGATTGCAATACCTATACAATTCAGTGTATATCTATTCATCTCTTATACTAAATATAACAATTATGCTAAAGATAACAATTATTTTGAGGTTAATAGATTTTAGAGATATCCCACTATTGTTAGCCCCCTTTCCTGTTTCAGCTTTTCACAGCAATCTAACTGACTACACATAAAATGAACTAACAATGGAGCCTTTAAGTGGTTGTCAAAGCTTCTTGAAATGGCAGTCAAATCTCAAATCACATCCTACTGCTTGAAAAGAACACATTGAGTATTGTAGTTCTATACAACCATAAAAAGACAGGATGGTTATGGTGGAATGTCTTTGATCATGTCTTGTAGAATGAGATTGACTTGGGTTAAGCACCTACAAATATGTATTAAAGTTGCTATATAATAATAATAATAATAATAATAATAATTATTATTATTATTATCATTATTATTATTATTATTATTATTAGTGGTAGTAGTAGTAGTAGTAGCAGCAGCAGTATTTAAGATGTCATCCAATATTGTGATGTAGATTGAAGATATTGTGTGTACTGTCCGTCAAGTCACAACAAGGACCTCAGTCAGACAGAACTTTACACAGCATGCATTCAGTTCCAAGTAAGGCTGATTTTTACAATACATCAAGGTAGGGGTTTTTGTCTAAAATGTCCAGATGTTTCTTCAGGTTGGGTGGTATTAAACCCAATACTCCGATGACAACAGGAACAACCATTATGTTTGACTCTCACAGCTGCTACATCTTGGCAATCTCAACTTTCAGGTCACCATATTTGTCGACCTTCTATCTTTCTTTCATGATAATATGTTAATCTCTTAGCACTGCCACATTGATTATTAGGCACACTTGCTTGCTTTCGTGCTTATTATCATTTAGATGGCAAGCTGGCAGAATTGTTAGGACAATGGGCAAAATGCTTAATGGCATTTCGTCTGTCCTTACGTTCTAAATTCAAATTCCATCAAGGTTGACTTTGCCTTTCAGTCTTGATGAAGTAAGTACCAGTTATGCATTAGGGTCGATGTAACAACTTTCCCCCTCCCCCAGAATTTCAGGCCTTGTGCCTATAGTAGAAAGAATTATTATTATTGTTATTTAGGTGGCAAGATGGCAGACTTATTAGCATGCTGGATAAAATGCTTAGTGGCATTTCATCCGTCTTTATTTTCTGAGCTCAAATTCCACTGAGGTCAACTTTATCTTTCATCCCTTCAGATTGATAAAGTACCAGTCATATAAAAACTTAATTCCTTTAATAAGTCAATTTATCATCATTCTGTCTCCCAGTTTGATCTTTTAGTTACATCTCATTTTTACCATCCATTTTTTCACTAATGCACAACAATGAATGACCTATGCAGTAAACATGATGATTGTCTCCTCTTGTCAGATGATACCTGTCTCACCTTCAACCTGGTTGTTCTGATTTACTTTCATCCTTGCAAGTTTATTGATATTACTTTTCACATTTTGCCATGCATCCACTGCTGTAGGGCTTCGCAAAAACAAAACAGATCACGACATGAAATGATTGTGGGATGTCTGTGTGTCATTAGATTTAAGAAAGAAAAGCTTGTACAACACTCTTGTCTCTCTCTCGATCACCATAGTCAGGTCAGTTCCAGTGACAAGCATTTTAAGATGACCGATACTATTTTGACTGCAAGTTTTATGTCGGAGTATCTTTCTCCTTGAAGGGCTGCCTTCCCCAGGTCTTTCTTTCATGATAATATGTTGATGTAATCAATTAGCCCCCTCACTAAAAATCTTGGACCTTGTTCCTACAGTAGAAAAAATTATTATATAATGGAAGCTGGCAAAATTGAAAGAGTACTGGGCAAAATACTAGGTGTTATTTAGTTACATCTCTTTGTGTTCTGAGCTCAAATCCCATCAGGATCAGTTTTGCCTTTCATCACTCCAATTAAGTGTTGGAGTCAGTATAGTCAACAATACCTTCCTTTGAGCTTCTGTCAGAAATCATTATTTTCATTTATTCCAAGCAGGAGCATCTATTGTTTTTCTAGGCCCTTTTGTACTGGCAAGGTAAAAACATTGACATTCCTCTTCAATTTCTGTAAACACTGTTTCTTACTTGCTTGTATTTATGTTAGGTTCATCAGGATGGGTTTAGCTGGTTCCAGTCAGTGAATCCACAGCATCTCAAACAGAAAGTAACCATGCTTGGGGGGGATCACGGCCAACCAATAGTGATCCTACTGATGGATGCCATACATGTGAGGACAAGATATTGATTTAAGATTCAGATTGATCCCAACTTGTGCATTTTTTTCAGCCGTCCACCTCATTGGGAAGGGATCCAGTGTGACTGGATTGCAGATGATTTTATCTTGTGGATGACAGGAGTGCATGGCCAAAACTAACAGTGGCACTTCTTGAGCAGGATTATTTCAATACAAAACTGGTATTTAATTTATTGATTCCAAAAGGATGGAAAGTAAAGTTGACCATGGTAGTATTTGAACCTGAGAGTACAGAGAACAGTAACAAGTACCAGAAGGCAATCTATCTAATACTTTAACAACTTGGCTGATTTACTGATACACACACAGACACACAAATGCATGATATGATATAGGACATTTACGATCACTGATCTCAATCAGAGAAGGAATGGGACCTCTAGTTGAACTTGAACCTTGTATCTCTTGCATTGTTGGTGACTGTGTTAGCATTATGCCACAGAATGGACACCTTACACAACCTGTCAAAATACACTTTATAAATATTTTACTCATATAAATTAACAACTCTCCTTCACTATGTATTGCATGGGAATCAATAAATAATCTTGTGATTTAACCCTCCCATAATAAATAGGCTATGCTGCTATTGTCATGTCATAGTTTCCTCACTACAACAGACATGTAGATGCATAGTATAAAATCTTCTCCGATCACTTGAAATCTAACAAAACACTGATTCTGGCATTGTTCTCTCCATTACCTTCAATATATTCAGTTGATACTGCCTCTTAAAATAAAGTGCTTTATGTAAAAAAAATCATCATTTACTGTTCATGGGTTAGACAGTTTGAAAGGATCTGATGAGCCCAGTGACTGCATTGCACTCCACTGTCTGTTCTGGTATGGTTTCTACAGCTGAATGTCCTTCCTAATACTGACCCCTTGACAGCATGTACTGGGTGCATCTTTTTTTTTGTGCTACCAGCACTAGTGAAGCTGCAAGACCATGAACCCCAAGAGGGGGAGATGGAACGTTTTTTATGCTAGGAGAATAAGGAGTAAGAGAAGGATAAAAGGATAAAGTATGATAGAAAAAGGCTAGAGCAAAACAGGTTTCTTGGTGTAGAGAAGCTACATGACTACTCACATTTTAGAAGAGAAAGAGAGAGAGAGTGAGGGGGAGGCTAAAAACAACAACAAAAAATCATGTATTCAATGCTTTTAATCTAAACTACTATATAACATTCTTAAGTAAATGTCAAATCTTTGATGTGTAAGTTGTAGGTCAACAATACTTGGATATTTTATAATTAAGGACGATTAACATTTTCTACTTACTGCATAGAAACCTGTTAGGTGCCACTCCTTTCCCAAGATTGATATCGTTGATATTCCTGCAGATAAAACCATTGCATTTGCTGCATATTTTGCCTTGAACTCCACAAAGCAGAAACACATAAACTTCTTTTGGATCCCACTTGGTCTCACCATTACATATACATAGACACCTAGTGCAAAAGACTTCTTCAGTCACTCCAGACTCAGTTTAGGTCACTGGTTGGTTCTGACAATAGTCTTTTCATTACTTTCAAATGATATGTTCCTCTCTGAACTCTTTAATTGTTCTCCCTTACTGTATGAGTCTGACCTAATGGCAATGTGTGATGCGATGTTTCATCTCTACAGCATGGCATCCTATTCAATGCACTAACAATTTTCCCTATCTACCATTTTTCTGCATTGATATTTTAACCCTTTAACATTCGCATAATTCTCTCAAAAGTAACATTTATTTATTTACATTGCTTTGAATTAATCATGCATTATCTTGTAGTTTTGACATTTTGATGAGGTAACTGTTGATTTTCAGAATAATATTGTAGGGCAGGTGTGAAAAGCTAGATCTGGCCAGTCCGAACATAAAACATGTAGAGTATTTTGGGTGGATATAGCTGGTTTAAATGTCAGAGAGTTAATTATTGTTTCTGGAAGGACAAAAGATAAAGTTGACTTTAGCGGGATTTGAACACAAAACACAAGAAGGTGGATTTGTCACTACAAGACATTTCATCCGATGCCTTAACCATTCAGCCAATTCATTGCTTACATACATTTATGGTGATAATATGACATTAACCAAAATGACAAATCAAGGATATAGTGTGTGTGTGTGTGTGTGATACTATAATATACTTAGAAGTATCATATGGTTCTGATATAACCTTTGCATGCTGTATGTAATTTAAACCTTATGCACTTTTATATGGTATAAACATCAAGAGAGTAATGTTGAGCTTTGCCTGTTTTGATTTCAGAGAGATGTTAACTGTCCCCCCCCCCTCTCTTAGTCAGTACACTGTGCCATTTGTTGTTTAGGTCACAATCCATGTATCTTCTGATTGTTTCAGTGGTCTTTGTCTGCCAAAGTTTCCAACTGAAAAAATAAAAAATAATAAATAAATACAGATGGCCAGGGACATGAGGTAAATACTTCCTGCCAGTTTTAATCATGTCTATATTTGTTACGTTTTTGATTGGTTCCCATTATTGGTGGTTGGATAAGTTTGTTTATTCGGTCCAGTTTCAAAGACAACTGTGTTTCCATCACATTTTTACTACCTTAGCCTCTCTCTTTCTTTTCCTCCCCCTCCCTCTCTCCCATACATGCAACTTGAAGTTGGATACTATGTCAGTACGCAGCCCATCATCATCTTCATCGTCCTTTTACATTCACTTTCCATGTAGGTACACCTTGGATGGGTCCAAGTCGGTTCCATCTGGAGCTACTGCTCTCCTAGGTAGATTTTCCATATGTCATCATCTTCATCATACATCCATGCTGGCATGGATTGAATGGTTTAGCAGGATCCAATGGGCCCGAAGACTGCATCATGCTCCTGTGTCTGTTTTGGCATGGTTTCTATGGCTGGATGTCCTTCCTAGCACCAACCACTTTACAGTATGTACTGGGTGCCTTTTTTTTTTTTTTTGTACCAACAGCATTAGTGAGATTACCATGCAGCTTGGAAGACTACGAACCTTGAGGGGGGCAACTTTATGCTAGGAGATGAGGAGGTGATAGTACCAAACCAAAATTCTTCCATGGTCCAGAGAAATCAATGAACTTAATGTAATCATACTCAATATATTATTGGCACATATTTTCTTGACCTCAAAGGGATGAAAAGAATACTTCATCCTAATTAGATTTGAACACAGCATAGAATATACAAAACTAAATTCTGCAAGTCTAAAAATTTGGTACTCTTCCAGCCTAATAATATAACATATATATGACTATATTGCAACTTTTAAGACATTTTCACTAAACGATGATATAAATTCAAAGCTGTGTTTAATAATACAGATAAAGGCTCAGGCTTTTTATGAAAAAGAGAAAAGAATTAGAAATAATTCAGTTTTGTGATATGGAGATAAGTCTTTTGCATTACTTTTTCTACTGGTTTGTCATTGGAATGTGATCTGCTAGAGTACTACCTTCAAGAGTCTTAGTTGATGACATCAACCTCTGTACTTTTACCTCAGTCTGGTACTTATTTTGTAGACTGTTACCTTTTGATGTGAATGAGTACCACTCTGCATACAGTTTTACACTCATACACACACACACATGATTCTCTTTACATTCACTTCTCCATACTGGCATGGGTTGGACAATTCATCACAGATCAAGTCAGTTCTTATTCAGATTTACTTGCCCTCCTAACTAGGTTAAGGACTGCATCTTGCTCATATGTTTCATTTTTGGTAGGTCTGCATTGTCCTGAGGGCATTTTATAATGTTACCAGCACTTGAAAGGTTGTCTTGTTCACAGTAACACTAAAGAATCCTCTCTACCTTCCTCTATCTCTGTTTGTTTCTTCACCGGCATCAGAGGGTTGTCTTGTTTTTAGGCATCAAGGAGACAGTGACAGGTGACCAAGACTCTGGCAATATACCATACTTGTGTTGACCTGTCAAGCCAAATGAGACCATAGTCATGGCCGATGCCGGTATCAGGTCAATGGCACCTGTGCCAGTGGCATGTAAAAAGCACTCACTTTCAGAATGGTTGGCATTAGAAAGGGTATCTAACCGTAGAAGCTTTGCCAGGTCAGATTCGAAACTGGTGCAGCCCCCGGCTTACCAATTTTCAGTCAAACCATCCAATCCATGCCAGCACTGAAAGCGGATGTTAAACGATGATGATGATGATGAAAAGAAGACCAGAGAAAGAGGAAGGATAACATAGGGAAAAGTGATGGAAGAAAACCAGAGTGATGTGAGCAAGAGGGTTCTTTGGGGAAAGTAAAGGAAGGAAGAGAGAGAGAGAGAGAGAGAGAGAGTTATAGGCAACTATATGATGATTGTTGGTGAGGAGATTCAATATGACAGCATGAGTGGTATGGAGGAGGAAGCAGGAATGATAGAATGGAGATAGTGATGGAAGAGAGAGTACTGCCTTTAGTCGAACAAATCGACCCCAGGACTTATTCTTCGTAAGCCTAGTACTTATTTTATTGGCTTCTTTTGCCGAACTGCTAAGTTATGGGGGACATAGACACACCAACATTGGTTATCAAGTGATGGTGGGGGTACAAACACATGCACATACATACATGCACACACACACACATACACACATATACGATGGGCTTCTTTCAGTTTCTGTCTACCAAATCCACTCACAAGGTTTTGGTTGGTCCTAGGCTATAGTAGAAGACACTTGCCCAAGATGCTACGCAGTAGAACTAAAACCGGAACCATGTGGTTGGTAAGCAAGCTACTTACCACACAGCCACTCCGGCACATACACACACATACACACACACACACACACACACACACACATATATTAGAAGGTTTGGAGGTGATGTACAGGTATTATATATTAGAAAAAATAAGGTACTCAGAGATCTAGATGGTTGTACATTTACAGATTTTTATTAATATGTCACATGTTTTTATACATTATATATTAGCACTTGCATCTATTCTAGTAGAAATTAGAATCTGAAGATTCTACTAGAATAAATGCAAGTGGTACTATATATGATTTATAAAAACATGTGACATATTAATAAAATTCTGTAAATGTACAACCATCCAGATCTCTGAGTACCTTATTTTTTCTAATATATATATATATATAGATATATGTATGTATATATACACACACACAACAGGCATCTGCATAGTTTCTCTTTACCAAATTCCACTCACAAGGTTATCCTGGGGGTACAGTTTAGTAGAAGTCATCTGGTCAAAGTGCTGACCAGCAATATCAAAATATCTGGAACCACATGGTTACAAAACAAACTCCTTTAACCACATGGTTATCGTTTGCTTTGTTCATATTTTACAAATCTCTTTTTCACAAAGAAGTAAAAAGGTTACAGTGAACTGGCTGAATTTAGTATATTACTGCTGCTTATTTTATCAATTCTAGTATTGATGAAATAAAAGGTCACAACAACCTCATGATTTCAGCTCCTGCCTGAATGCTATGTAGCTTTTAATTTAACTATTTATCATCTATGTCGTTTCTACCTTCCTATTACATAGAGACTGCTTGGGCCAATCTACTTTCCTATTATCTCTTTTCTTTTCCTTGTTTCTGCCATTGGACTGTGGCCATGCTGGGGCACCACCTCAAAGGGTTTGTTTGAACAAACTGACCCCAGTAATTTTTTCTTTTTTTTTTTTTAAAGTTTGGTACTTATTCTATCAGTCTCTATTGCCAAACTGCTAAGTTTCTGGGGGACATAAACAAACCAACACTGGTTAAGGATTGCAGGGGACAAACATAAACACAGACATGCACACACACACACTCACACACACATGCACATCACAGTCTTCCACACAGTTTCCATGTTGCAAATTTATTCACAAGGCATTGATCAGCCCAGGGCCGAAGACAGTTGCAAAGCCAGTTTCTTAACCACATAGCTATGGTTACACAGAAATTGTTTGGAAAAAATCTAACGAAAATGTAGAAAAGAAATTTTAAAAAGGCTGATGCAATCTATTTGCCATTATTAAGATTGTATGATGAAAAATTATAATTAAAAAGAAAACCATTTATTTTGCTTTTGTATTTTAAATTGAAGTGGGAGTCATCATTGGACTGCAGCCATTCTGGAGCTGCATCTTAGGTTTTTTTTTTGTCAATCAAATGACTTTTGTACTTATTTTAAATTTTCTACTTAACTTACTGGTCTGCTTCTTGCTAAATTGCTATGTTATTGTGATACAAACAAACCCACACGGGTTATCAAGTAGTGAAAGGGGGATATATGTGCGATGGTGCCACATAAAAAGCACTCAGTCCACTCTATGAGGTGGTTGGTGTTTGGAAGGGCATCCAGCTGTAAAAAACATGCCATAACAGACACAGTCGCCTGGTGTAGTCTTCTACCTGTCAAACCAGCCAACCCATACCAGCATGGAAGATAGGCATTAAATGATGATGATGATATATATATTCATTCAATTACGAATTAAAAGCAGCATGAGTGTTGTATACTTTATTGACTGCACATATTCAGTATATGTGTTTTGTTTGTTTGCCAACTTGTTGCGGTATAGTGCTTTGAGGACGACTTCTTTGTTGCACTGGGTGTTAAAATACCTGAAAGTTGTAGACAGGCAAGACAACTTGCCTCCAATCCCATTCAGGAGTGATGGATACCAATTTTTCACCATTTTATATATATATATATATATATATCATCATCATCATCATCATCGTTTAACGTCCGCTTTCCATGCTAGCATGGGTTGGACGATTTGACTGAGGACTGGTGCAACCGGATGGCTACACCAGGCTCCAATCTAATTTGGCAGAGTTTCTACAGCTGGATGCCCTTCCTAACGCCAACCACTCAGAGAGTGTAGTGGGTGCTTTTACATGTCACCCGCACGAAAACGGCCACGCTCGAAATGGTGTCTTTTATGTGCCACCCGCACAAGAGTCAGTCCAGGGGCACTGGCAACGATCTCGCTCGAAAACCCTACAAGGCTAGCCAGAGTCAGGCGATACTGGCAATGGTCACGCTCAGGATGGTACATCTTATGTGCCACCCGCACAAGAGCCAGTCCAGGGGCCCTGGCAACGATCTCACTTGGCTTGCTGGGTCTTCTCACGCACAGCACATTTCCAAAGGTCTCGGTCAGTAGTCATCGCTTCGGTGAGGCCCAATGTTATATATATATATATATATATATCTTATCTTTCACTTGTTTCAGTCATTTTATTGTGGCCATGCTGGGGCACAGCCTTGAAGAGTTTTAGTTGATCAAATCGACCCTAGGACTTTTATTCTCTCGGTCTCTTTTGCTGAACCGCTAAGTTATGAGGATGTAAACACACCAATACCAGTTGTCAAGCAGTGGTGGTGAACAAACACAGCCACAAAGACACACACACACACACACACACACACACACACACACACACACACACACACACACACACACAATGGGCTTCTTTCAGTTTCTGTCTACCAAATCCCCTCACAAGGCTTTGGTTGGCCTGAGGCTGTAGTAGAAGACACTTGCCCAAGGTTCCATGCATGTAGGACTGAACCTGGAATCATGTGGTTGGGAAACGACTGCTACTGTTGTGTTTAAAAATCTAATGCAATGAAAGATTCGCTGATGATCTGTTCTGGTTAAGCATCCATATGCACTTGGAATACCCAAATGCAGGTTTCCAAGCAAGTATAATGGTGAAACATACATAGGAACCAATATATAAACCTGTGTTTACTTTAATTTCCTCTACACACACACACACAACTGTTTCTCAATGGTTTCTATCTACCAAATTTACCCATTATGCATTGGTTGGCCAACAGCTATAGTAGAAGATTCTTGCCTGAGTCTTGTACAGTGGAACTAAGCTTAAAATCTTTTGTTTGCCAAGTGAATTTCTTAGGCACACAGCCATGCCTGTCCCCATTGTTTTGTAAAATTATCATTTTATATTTCTTGATGTATCCTCACTTACAAGCTGGAACAGAGAGGATACCTGTGTGCAGTCACCTGACCTGCTAGAAATAGCAACTAAATTCCACACTCTTTTGTTTTAGAAAATGAAGAGGAAATTGGAATATGTAGTCCTAGATATACAAAAAAAAAATTATAATAATAAATAAAAATGTAAAAAAATACTGTGGTCCTGGTAGGAATATTTTTTACCATAACCTTACTTGTATCAGGGCTGACCTGCAACAATCAACAGCAACAACTGGACCAAAGTCATTGTCTTCATAAGTAACCATAGTCAATATTTATTTTGGCTGAGTAGGATTTTCTTTTATAGCAGTTCAATGAATCTGTAAACCATGTGGAGGAAGAAAAAAAACGTTAAAAAAAAAAGAAAAGAAACCTTAGTTGTCAGATAGAAATGAAGTTGTCTCTCTGCTTACGCAACTTCTCTGTTATTGATTTCATCTATAAAAATTAAGAAGATAATGTTCCTCAATTGCATTTATTAAATATATGTTACTAGTGATGATTTTGAAAATAGTCTAATAAAATATGAGATGAAATAATCATTTTGTTGAGAAATATAAGGTGTTGCAGTCAAAATATGATAGATGATATTTGCTTTTCATTTTGTATTGTTTTGTTTTTGTAGTGTGTGTGTGTATATCTATATATAACCTTGCTGATTATTATTATTGTTATACACTCTAATTGCTTACTCAATAAGGATTAAATCTATCAATTGCCTTTTCTCTTTCTTTAGAATCTAGCAATATATACATACATACGTACATATATATATATATATATATATAATAACAGTTTGACTCATCTCTGCATGACTTGTGGCATGTAACTCCAAGGAAATGTGTTGAGTGCTACATTCTTCACTTACTCATGTATGTGTGTTTGTGTAGTGGTGTCTCCTGTTGGTCAATATTGTAGCTGTTAAACTATCCATGATTTGTTTTTAGTGGTGAAGGCTTGTTTTGGGCCAGCCACTTTTTGGAAATACTAATAACAGAAAGTTGGTGCAGTTGTCTGTCAGAAACTCGGTGACAAACAAAACTCTTCTTTTCTTGGGTTAGTTGCCATTGCCATGGTTTAGAGTCCAGCCTGTCCTGATAGGCTAAATGTGCACCAGGGTACCAAACCAGAAATTCTTAAGTCCTTGTGCATATATATATATATATATATATATATATATATATATATATATATATATATATATATATATATATATATAAAGCACCATCTGAATGTTGCCGATGCCAGCACCGCCTTGACTGGCTTCTGTGTCAGTGGCACGTAAAATGCACCAACCGATTGTGGTTGTTGCCAGTCCTATCTGGCCCCTGTGCCGGTGGCATGTAAGAAGCACTCACTACACTCTTGGAGTGGTTGGTGTTAGGAAGGGCATCCAGCTGTAGAAACACTGCCTGATCAGACTGGAGCCTGGTGCAGCCTCCTGGCTTCCCAGACCCCAGTCGAACTGTTCAACTCATGCCAGCATGGAAAACGGACTTTAGACGATGATGATGATGATATATATCTGGCACAAGACCACCTTCTCCAATGCCCCCTCCCCTCTCAAAAGATCTTTGTCTTGCAAGTTACTTGATGACCCTGCCATTGCTGGTACCATGTAAAAAACATCCAGTCCACACTTTAAAGTGGTTGGCATTTGGAAGGGAATCCAGCTGTAAAAAACATACTAAAGTAGACACTGAAGCCGAGTACAGTCTTCTACCTAGTCAGCTCCTGTTAAACTGTCTAACCCATGCCAGCATGGAAAGTGGACGTTAAATGATGAGGATGATATATATTGTGTAATTGGTTAGCTGTTGACTCTCCTGAGTTCATCTGTTGTTTGATAAGTCTTGTTTCTCATCCCCCAAGGTGTTAAAAACCACCTTACTCATCAAGCAGGCTTAGTGGTTTTTCCAAGTTAGTTGCTGACAGCCCAACCATGCAACATGTTATACTGGGGTATATATATATATATGTGTGTGTGTGTGTGTGTATGTGTCAGTGGTATGATTCATCACTATGTTTCTGATGCTTTGTCCTAGTTCTTCTACATGTTTTTTAAGATTTTTTTTTTGCAGTTTTACATTAATTTTTTTCACAGTGGCATGAGGGGGGTCGTTTTTGTTTTTACAGCTCAGTGCCCTTCCTACTGCTAAGTTGTCATCTGTAAAGTATAGAAAGGAACCAATTTTATGTAGTTGACCCTGTTAATAAGAACAAGAACTTAATAAAAACTTTGCCCAAACAAAACAGCAGCCTGTCTGGAGTCCTGTGAGGTGGGGGTGGCTGTGACAGCAAGCGTTGCTGACCATTCTCCACAGCAATACCAGTCATAATCATGTCTGTAAGGTGTGGCTTGTTCTGGAGTGTGCTTCCTCCTTCCCCCATCTTCTGCTTAATTCTCCCCTCTTTTCTTCTTTTTCTTTGTTTCCTTGTAATTCTGATTCAGTCTTTATATAACAAGAAATAAACTGTGATTTAGTAACTGTAGAAGTAAGGCTTAAACTGATGACCATGTAGTCAGTAGCATAAAAACCAGATTTAAAAAAAAAACAAAAAACCCCAGAAAACCTCAAATCTCATTTTGCTTTATAGTATGAATGCTTAGTTTTAAAAAGTTTTCAAAAGACTCAGAATCTATATCGTCTTGCTGTTGTTCATCTTATTTAAACCAAAACAAATAATTACATAGAACTCTTTTATTGGTAAAAATCATACACAGGTCTTCTGACTTGCCAGTTCCTATCAAAGCATCCAACCTATGCCAGCATGGAAAGCAGATGTTAAATGATTTTGCTGCTGTTGATGAAGTTTGTTGGAGCTGAGGTTACATCTGTTAGTTTTAGTGGTATTTAATGGCAACCCTATGATTGGTTTGGTTTGGTGTAGCTTGTTGTCATTGATTTGCCAGTACACATAATTATATGATAAATATGTAAGAAAAATTGACAAGCTTTCTCTGCTAATGCTACTTAAGAAAAGTTTCTTTGCTCCACTGGGGTTTTTTTTAACCAAATATTCATAAACCTTTAATAATTTACCTGTGATCTTGATTTGACTGGGTGAATACATCTATATATGTATCACAAATCCACTACAACGTAATTACTAGGTAATGTCTAACCCATTAAATCCTGTAAACTACTAAATTTTTGATGCAACACATTTGTTAATGTAGGTCCAAGATATGGCTAGAAGGAACAAAATTGTGATGGTTATGGGGGAATGCCTTTAATCATGGGCTTACTCAATCAGGGTTGACTTGGAGGGAAACAACAACAGGATGTCAAAGAATTAGAATGTTTAGAGGGGAAAAGGAAAAGCATTATGAAAAGAGAACAAGCAGAAAAGGCACAAACTCCAGTGGTTAAAGCATGCTATTGAGTGCAGATTTACCAATCGCATACAGGGATTTTGCTTGATGTGATTGGCTACAGGACAGACAAACTGGCCAATTATATGGCTTATATGGCTCTTGTGTGATATATAGCAGACAGTTGATCTTTTTTCAATACTTAGTTTTTTGAGATTCAAATATTTTTTTTACAGAACTGTAAATAATAACACCTTTCTTGGCTTCCAAATTCCTCCTATATTATTACTATTGGTGCAAATGCAAGTCTTTAGTCATTCTGAATTCTGTTTTCTGCAATACCTAACATCATCACAATCCATTTGCAACACTGACCGACACAGAAACATACTGAATAAATAGTCTTGATCTCTTTGTCACCTCCTTTAAGCCCAGCCTCTATCAAACAATCACTGTCTCTATGCCTAATGGACAGTCTGACAACTGCCTAATCACAGTTACCCACCATGCTTTCACAGAGTGCATAACATTCTCCACCTTGAACTCAAGTTAGCTAACTGCTGAGAGCTCTGTCAGTAAATATGTTTTATCTCCGACCCATTCGAGAAGCTAAGCAAGTGAGCAAAATCATCCTGTTAGGTATTACCCTACCTCACACTACCTGCCAAAAATAGTTTGCATGCACTGTGCTGCAGTAGTGCAGGCAAAGATTACAGCTTACAACATTCAGAAAAACTCATCCACCACCACTGCTACCATGATCAACTGAGTGGGGATTAAAAAAAAAATTTTTTTCTATATTACCTGCCACTATAAACCCTGTAATACTACAGACTGACAAGCAGAAGATACATCTGGACAGCTTGCAAGCTTCGTTGCTCCCCAGCTGATTCTTTTAAGGAAAGGCAAAGTGAATCTAGACAAGATTTGAACTCATAAAGAAACTTAATCAAATACAAGGTTTTTTTTCTGCAATCTAGGCTACAGCTATTCTTAGATCACAATCATCATCATCATCAATGTTTCCATGTCCACTTTTTCATGCTTGGATGGGTCAGACATAGTTTTATTGAGGAAGATCATTTTAAAACCAGATGCTCTTCCTATTGTCAACACTTATTTCCAAGTCATGTTATCTCTCCCCTGTAGTCAGACATGTTTTCATAGAAGACTTGAGATGAACGACACTGCACGTATAACACTGACAACTATTTACAACTATTGTGGTGTCAAGACAAGGAGGCATAAACATACTCACCTCCACTCTATGTATGATGGACTTTTTTCAGTTTCCACCTACCAAATCCAGTCATTAGATTTTTGGTTTGCCTGAAGCTGTTGTAGAAAACACTTACTCAACGTGCTACAGTGGTTGGTATTGAACCTGAAATGGTATCAAACCTGTGTGGTTGGGAAGCAATTTTCTTAACCACACAGCCATGTCTTTATACATATTTATGTTCAAAACATTCTTTGTATCTAAACCATAAGCAACTAATGAAATTACTAAATCAGCAAAATATTAAATGCAAAAGTATATTATTAAAAATAGAATAAGGTTTGATTTCATTAAAATATTCACATTTAATAGGCTGTTATTTAAATGCCATATGAAAATTGGTTTGAAAATTAAATTTCAAATTCTAAATTGTAAATGATTCTGATGCTCTACATGTAAATGCCTCTAACTGGAAACAATTTAAAGAGTTTTCTAAAATATTGTCTTTGTTTTATCAGTTCTTCTTGCTATTAATACATATAGTAAGCTTCTCAAATTAGCTTGGTTGATTAATCATAATATTCAGTATATAATGATATAAGAGAGCTTAAAGCTATCATATATGCTGCGTTTGTTTTCAGATTGCAATGATTAGCAATTGCATAAAACCTTGAATACATACTCTTCTATATTATTTTAAAATACTCTGCAGTGCAGATATGAAATTTACCAGATATATCATCCATTATAGTTTAAAGGCGGTACCTGTTGAAAACGGTATCTGCGTAATATTAAGATTATAGTTGTTTTTTTCAATCTTGTTTAGTTCAGAGTTCATTACTTCATAAGATCTCAAACACAAACTCATTATTTGGTCTTTGTCAATCCCATCATTTGGAGTTTTTCATTTTTGATACTTTTGTCATTTATTTGTAATAGTTTTTATCTTTTTGAAAAGCCTTGTAAAATGTGTTTTATACAGTGGTGTGTTTGTGTTTGTGTTTTTCTTTCCTGTCAATGCTTGAAAACTGGCGTTGGTTTGTTTATGTCTCAACAACTTAGTGGTTTGGCAAAAGAGAACCATAAAATAAGTACTAGACTTATAAATAAGTACTGAGGTTGATTTGTTTGACTAAATTCTGCATGGTGGTGCTCTAGTTCGACTGCAGTCCAATGATTGAAACAAATAAGGCATAAACACTGAATTTGATGGTTTGCAGTCCTAGATATATTATGTCTGTAAAAAAGAAAAAGATGAGATGGATACATCTAAAATGTCTTTAAATGAAAGTTGACCTGAGGCCAAACAACAACTAATTCAGTTTTCATGATATCAATAAAGTCCTTTTTGTGACCATACTTCCAGTGAAATCCACTTCCTGTTTGTGTCAGTTCATTTTGAAAATAATCAAGACATTTAGTCAAATGATTAAATTGTACATTTATATCTATATCAGGCTTAATTTAGGAAAAAGTTCTTACAATTATGATAGGTTTTAATTTAGATATGAACACTTTAAGAAACAGACAATTTACTTCTCAAAGAATCAGAGGTGGTTTTGGAAGGCTGGTATAAAAGTATTAAACTTTGATGAAAATATTTCAGCTTATCTTTCTGATGTGGAAACAAAAATTTCTTATACAAAAATAGATTTTTTTTATGTACTAAAAACCTGCTTTTGGTATTTTCTGTTCCTCTAATTCTTTGACCTACATTATGCCAAGAATGCAGTTAATGTAACAAGAAATTGGGTGGGGTGAGACACATGCTCTTTCTTCTACATGACATTTTAGTTTTTAATATTGAAAATTTATATTATATTGGTGATTGGTAAATCTTTCTGACCTGTTATATGTGGGCATATGATATGAAGATATAACGAATCTCGTAACCTATAAACGATAAGTGCCTTAGATACATTTCATGAAGTGTTTCTAGGGCAAGTCGATACATTCCACACCCTTCTCTAGGCTGTACACTCAATACTTCAAGCTATCAAGATATTCAGTTTAATATTGCTTTCACACAGTTAACAAAAGGTTTGTATACAAATACATGAACCAGGCCATTGAAGACTTCCATTTTTAACCTTAAATAAAATGTAGTGCTGTTTGCAAAATATAGCCAGTAGAGCCCCTGATGGGTTGCTGCACAGCCATCAAGTTGATCATTTGTGCTCTCTGTGTTATATTTACTTCTGGATGAAACTGATGCAGGAATTCAATGCAGGAATTCTCTGCTGACTTTAATACACTTCTACAGATTGTATTTTGCCATTTGAGAACTTCTCCTTTCACATCAATGTGTTTCATAACACACTCAGTTCATTTGTGTAAGGGGACATTGGGACTCCCATTGTTTCAACATCATTGTACCTCATCAGCCAAAGCTAACCCAGACTGATGAATCTGACTATAGTTTGTAGCTCTATATAAATTCAACAAACAAATTATTTGCTGATGTGTGCGGATATTTGCCGACTGATTAAATACATTGGTTTGAGATAGTACTTGTGAGGGAATCATTAAAAAAAATCAACAAAATTTTTATTTATAGCTGTTAAATATTTCTTATACCATCAACTTCAGTGTTTTTGTTCAAAGGAATGTTAATGTTAATATTTCCATCTTGTCCCTGACAAAATACTTATTCTAAATTGGTGCTGAGGTTTTGAGAATGTTTGTCTTTGACTCTTGGTTTCTGCTATTGCAAAGTGTTCACATGGAACACTTTTCTTCATATTAAATGGTAATTCAGAATACTAGGTGGTTTGAGAAATCTTAGATTTGAAAAAAATGTTCTCACTCTAATTCTGTATCTTGTAATGACTGCTTTAATGAAGTATTTATGGTAATTAACACTTTTGACACCAACCTGATGATGTGATACAAAATCTTGTTTTGATTTTAGTGTTCATATTTCAGTCAAAACTATCTGTCATGATTTTATGTAAGAAGTGTTTATGAAGTTATATTAGAGACATAAAATTAATAATAGTAAAAATTACTAAACCTTTCCAAATTTTTGATTATTTTCAAAATTATTTTAATCCTTTTTTTTTTTCGCCATATCTCTGTTGAAATACATTGTCTTTGTTTTAATTAATTTTGAAAATAATACACTCTTTTACTCTTTACTCTTTTACTTGTTTCAGTCATTTGACTGTGGCCATGCTGGAGCACCGCCTTTAGTCGAGCAAATCGACCCCAGGACTTATTCTTTGTAAGCCTAGTACTTATTCTATCGATCTCTTTTGCCGAACCGCTAAGTTACGGGGATATAAACACACCAGCATCGGTTGTCAAGCGATGTTGGGGGGGGGGGGGGGCAAACACAGACACACAAACATACACACATAGTTATACATATATATACATATATATGATGGGCTTCTTTCAGTTTCCGTCTACCAAATCCACTCACAAGGTTTTGGTCGGCCCGAGGCTATAGTAGAAGACACTTGCCCAAGGTGCCACGCAGTGGGACTGAACCTCGAACCATGCAGTTTGTAAGCAAGCTACTTACCACACAGCCACTCATATGCCTAATGAAGAATTTATAAAAATAACTTTGTTACTATTTAGCAGGTGTTCTGATTATTAGATTTATGTTCTAAATACCAGCTAAATAATGACCTGGCATTTTGATGAAAGATTTTAATTTAAATCATTTTAAAGTGGGGGAATTTATATCATAAGAGTAGGGACTATTTTAGACAGGTTGGTATAAAAAAAGATTAGACATGTAGACAGGGTATTTCATTAGAAATATGGTCACTAAAGGGTTAATCAGTATATATCATGTCTGTAGTGAACATTTTGAAAAGTGAGATTCTATGATACCATTAACAATCATTTAACCTTGAACTCAACTCATGGAATGTAGAGAGGAAAAAGGAAAACTGTTAATTTTGTTTCCTTTTTTTTTTATTGGTTAAATTTCCTAAAAGTACTTCATTAAAAATTGATAGGTCATACTCAATAAAACCAATAAACTTAAGCTACTTCCTGATTCTTGATGTTAGACGTTGTAGTGTTGTATCAAAGTTCAGATTTTTGAAATTTTTTCCAAGCTATGCACTATTCTCAGATTTGACTGTCTATATTAATGATTACTCTCTAGTAAAAAAGTTTAAACCCTTGCTAAATAAAGCCAGATTAACCAACTAGTATCGTCAGTGAACTGGTTTGTATGTTACATTTCTCATTTGTTCTCAAATTCTACTGTTATTTTTTTCTAGTTTATCTTGTGCATTCTAGCCCTCTATTTTTCTGATTTTTGCAGCATGGTTTTGTTCAGTTAGCAAACACTAGAAGAAGGGTTTGCTTATTTCGATGAAAAATGTAAATTGTTTATTTGTATATTCAAATTTTAATTAAGCCATCAGTCTGTTATATACATTGTCTTATGTCAACAATTATTTTTATTAAAGCAGTGAGATGGCAGAATTGTTAGCATATACAAAATACTTAGAGGTATTTCTTCTGGCTCTTTATGTTCTAAGTTCAAATCCTGCTGAGGTCAACTTTGCTTTTCATCCTTTCAGGTTGGATAAAACATAAGTACCAGTCAAGTAATGGAGTTGATTTATAGTAGTAGTAGTAGTAGTAGAAGAAGAAGAGGAGGGCATTTGGCTGAAGCATTGGCGAGTTGGACAAAATGCTTCGCAGTATATGTTCCAGCATTTTTGCCTTCTGATTCCAAACACTGCCAAAATCAACTTTGCCTTTCATCCTTCTGGGATTTATAAATAAATTACCAGTCATGCAGCAGCAGGGTTGCATTAATTTACTGTTCCCCCAACCC
>NC_142933.1:97790767-97935767 GCF_046866305.1 Octopus bimaculoides
AGATTAACGTGCAAGTGGCTGAGCACTCCACAGACACGTGTCCCCTTAACATAGTCCTCGGGGATATTCAGCGTGACACAGAGTGTGACAAGGCTGACCCTTTGAATTACAGGCACAACAAAAACAGGAAGTAAGAGTGAGAGAAAGTTGTGGTGGAAGAGTACAGCAGGGTTCGCCACCATCCCCTGCCGGAGCCTCGTGGAGCTTTTAGGGGTTTTCGCTCAATAAACACTCACAACGCCCAGTCTGGGAATTGAAACCGCGATCCTATGACCGCGAGTCCACTGCCCTAACCACTGGGCCATTGCGCTTCCACGCTAAAGTATGAACCATGTAAAAATAGTGGCAGCAAGATCTTGGGGGAAATAATTGAGAAACCAGCCACATGGTTAATGGAGGAATGTAGAATTGCAGCAGTGCTATTCATATTCTAGACAAATCCAGTCATTAAGTAAAGGAAAACTAATTTCATGTGCTATCCAAAGTGGTTATGCATCAGTGCTTATGTTAGATATTGGCACAGTTTCTGAGGTCTGTTTTGGTTGTTTTTGTTTGTTTGTTATTGTTTTTTTTTTTTGTACTTCACTGTTTTACATCCATTTTTCTGTGCCAAAACAATGGTTTCTACAGTTGGATGACTTTCCTACTTTCTGTCACTCAAGTGTAAAGCAGGAGTGGTGCTGGTGCTCCAGACAGGTACCTTGTACAGGAGCAGAACCCAGACAGTTGTATAATCCGAACACGTGACCACTTAACCAGTAGTTAAGTGGTTGTGGTTCAGCATTTTAACCTTTGTGCTTTGATGTTCACTTGTAAAACTGGTAACAGATAAAAAGTATTTAACAGTGTCTAGTATGTTTCAAATACTTATTCAGCCTGTAAGCGCAGAGTACTTACTGTGTGTGTGTGTGTATACATACATACATAATTGGTGTACTTGGTTTTGTGAGTAAATGCCTGACTGACAGTTTGGATAAGCTTGGATTTTCAGAAAAAGAAATCAGCCAACTAACTTACACATTACAAATGCAATCTGCAAGTAAAGCAGTAAAAAATATTCAAGATTTTTCTTAAGTTTGAAATGTGACATTGTTGTTTTTGCTATTTACATTCCAATGCTGGAGCTTTGTATTTTTGTTAGAAACCAGCTCCTTCTTCAGAGGAAAAATCTTACTATAATGGGTGTTATATCCGTCTGTTTGTCTGTTCCCTCTTCACAGTCAAACGGCTGGACCAATGGTCACAATGTTTTTCCAGATTATGAAGGAGGTAATCAGGCAGGTTTTTAGTGAAAAAAAATGTGAGAAAGTATGATTGTCTAGTGGATATTGAGGGTAACTGTTCAGTTAATGGGTGTAAAAAAGTAAATAAAAATTAGTCATAAAACAAGTAAAAGGGAAGTAAGTCGAGTTACTTCTCAACTGAATTATGATGCCAGGTATGAAAGTTTTAGTTTAAGATAGCTTTATTAAGGAATGATTGTGATAGCTTTGGCTAATCTTTTATTGGTGTATAAACAGTTACTGGTACTGACTTTTGTACTAATAAATTACCTTTGATTTTTTTTTTTTTTTCGTTAAAATTCCGACAACGTGGATTAACTCTGGGTTTTGCCCCCGTATAAGTCATAAATTTAGAAGGTTTGGATTTGCAATACTATCCCTTTGTTTCCCATCATAGATGGGCAGATTCCTAAAGATTCCGCTTGCACATTTACAACAAACAAGGCACAGGACCAGACTTTAGATCGTGTAGGTGTATTTTTACATAATCCGATGTTTACACACGGCCAGTTATACATCGCCATGAGTAGAGCAACAGACTCCAGTAATTTGAAAATTAGTGTCGACCAAACAGAAACTATTGTCTGCAAAGAAGTTTTGCTATCATAGTTTAAATAAGGAAATTTGTGAACTTCGAATGTGTAAAATAGTGTAAACAACTAAAATAAAAGTATATCTAAATAACATTATTTTCTTTATAGTTTTTATGTAGTGGTCGAAGAAAGCTTTAGCTTTCATTAGGAGTGGTCCACATAACCATTCATGATACAGAGGCTGGGAGCCTATTTCAGTTCGGGAGTGAATCGTCATCACATGTCACTTAGTCGCAAACACGTCATATAGCTGCAATAGAATGCTCTATCACCAACAATAATGTGATTTCTCTAAGACATCACCCAGTAATCTATCAAGTCCATTTACAGATTTCTCAATACATACTGCTGTTATGACTTCATTCCCCCATTCTGTGCCCCCATTGTAGATTTTCTAGTTTAAATAATTAAAAACAGAAGAGAACATACATGCATCCATATATTATAATTTTACAGGAGTGTTAACAGTGACTTCAAAGTTTCAGTCTGTTAGCCTTCATGTAATGAAGGCTATATGTGTAGACAGATTGATCAGATATATCTAAAAAATATTCTGTTTAAAATTTTGTGCAGGACATGTTCTCTGAGGTGTATTTTTTTTTCAGTTCAAGGATAAAAAAAAGAAAGTTTTGTGTATCCTAAATGTTTTCTTGATATAATACATAAAGTGTTTGCAGAAATAGCTATATTTCAATTTTCTTAGGAAAGATTTTATTTCATCTATTCTTCATAACTGTGGTAAGACTGCATTAAACAGCAATATTATTAAAGTTAGTTGTTTCTTTATGGTATCACTCTCTTGTTCATGCAATTTCTATGTAGTTCAGCAGGAAAATTAGATTTTCTATATATCACCATATCAGCCATATCATTTGTATTCAACCTCCTTACCAGCAGCTCTCATGTAGCTGCCTCTTGGTTAAGTTTCTATGCAATTTTCTTACCAACACCTGTCATGTAGCTGTCTACTTCCCCCACCTCTCTCTCTCTTCCATTACATTTCTTTCATCATGCTCCCATTTTTAGCACCCTAGTTCACCTCTATTCCCTTGTTTCAGGATTTTTCCATTATTCTCCCTTCTATTAATCCTCCCACTACTATTACTCTGTCTTTCTTCTGCCAGTCCCTCTTTCTCCTAATTTGTATACTAAAGTGCAGAGTAATAGCTTGCTTTAGTCTTTAACCATGTCAAGAATGAGGCAACTGCAGAGGCAGTACAAAAGAGAGATGACCCTTTAGTTTTGCCAAGGACAAGATAACCTCTTTAATGCTGACGCCACAATAAAATTTTACAAAGCAATAAAAGCTGACCTAAAGCAAATATTTCACACACTCACACATACATACATGCTTATGTACACTAGTGAGAAGAAAGTATGCTATAGAAAATAAGTATAATAGAATATTATTATTTTGAAAGCCTGAGTCTTCAAAACTTATTAATCCAAATTTTTATTAAGCTAAGCTGCATTTTATACCAAAAATGTTGCATTTTTCAACCACACAAAATTTAATGATTAACTATCTTGCTAGAAAATGTATTTCACAAAAAGCAAATAAAACTAGGAATTATTAATTTTATTTAATTTCTTTTCTTATACCTGCATTGCACCCCCCCACTTTTTTTTTACATGTTATTCAATCTAAAATAAACTTTGTATAAAATTGTTTCATTAGGTTAACAAAACTTGATTGGAGTGACCATTGGGTCACAGAAAATTGGTTGTTATTGAGATTTTTCCGATGGCTGGATCTGAGACTGTTTTTCCAACCGAAAATTTTGAAGCTTGCCAACAAAGCTGGAACCTTAACCAAACTGTTAATAACGTAAGTTTTTGGGGATTATTTCAATCATCATGTAGAAATTTCATTTTGAAGTAATTTGTGTATATATATATATATATATATATATATATATATATATATATATATATATATATATATATCATCATCATCATCATAACATCCATGCTTTTCCATGCTTTCTTGAGACAGATGGAGTTCACTGAAGCAGGTTTTTATGATCAGGTATCCTTCCTGTTGCCGACCCTCACCTGTTTCCAAGCTAGGTAATATTTCCCCATGGCTGGGCATGTTTACACAGAAGATTAAAAACAAATGATACTCCTTGTATAGCAACGGTAGTTATTTACAACTGTTGTGCAATGTCAAAACAAGGACACAAACACACCCACAAAGCTTTGATCAACCTGGGTTATAGCAAAAGACCTAGTAAATTGGTTGGTGCATATACATAGGGCTAAGAAGATTTGTTTAGTCTTACCAAAGACTTCTCTGCTAAAATGTGCTCAGTATACTCTATAAAATGATTGGCTTTAGGGAGGGTATCCAGAAACTATGTCAGAGAGTGGAGCATATGAACTAATTATGGTTTTTGATCCATCTAAGAGGGCAGTAACTCAACATAAGAACTGATTAGGACTGTTCAACCCATGCCGTATCATATAAAGAGAAGATAAAATAATGATGACACACATTAATGATGGAGCACAAATGAGTTGGTAGAAAAATTAGATATGTAAGGAATTGGAAGTAGTGTGCAAGAAAGAAGACTATGATAGAGTGAGTATAAGGTACTTATGGAGAATGTCAATTGCTGGAGGATTTCAGTTGTATAAAGAAGTACCAAGGAAGACATGATACAAAATAATGAACATTAACCTCAAGAAGCTAAACTTCATGAAGGAGATGACAAAGAACTATGATTTGTGGTGAAATGCTGTGCTGGAGAGGACCTATCTTTCTCATGTAAGCATGGAAAAATGGATCTAGTGGTGATAATGATTGAGATGAATAATAGCTAAAGTGGGGTCTCTCCTGATTATTATGTTCTTTGCTCCCTTCATTTCATTACCCTTTTGTCTATTACTCAGCCCTCTCCTCAGGGTTGTGGAGAGGTGTTGAATAATAGCTTGTCTTGAAGAAAGGTTTAACACTGACACTTCAGTTTATAATAGCACCAATTCTGGCTTCTCAGTTTATGGTACCACCATTTCCTTCCTGTCTTTCTAATGAAACTAATCACATTTTAATCATATATTGCTTGAAAGCACTCAACATTCATGGCTAATATAAACCATTGGGCTACTTTTTAGTACCTTAACCTGTAAAAGGTGAAATGCTATAGCTGTTTCATTGTGGCCTCTTTTTATGTTATTCATTAACAAAGTTACAAACAATTAAGCATAAGAAAATAGCGACTTACAAAATGAAGAGCTGTTTTTATCAAAAGGCTATAACATGAAAGGAATAAACTATAAACATGCTATAAAAGAAGATCCGGAACACCTTTTCTTTATCAGTTCAAATATCTAAAGTACATCAAAGTTAAAACTACAAGGTCATACACTTAAAGCAAATTGACAAATAACGACTTTAAATGTAATAAACTTCGTTATATACACAATCCTTCCTTTTCAAGATCAAAGCATTGTTTAAATATAAAACCAAAGTGAATGTAATATGAAAAATTCTCTTAAATGAAATAAATATATTGCAAAAGAGTGAAAAGTTTATCCATACAAAATTTATTGGAGACACACTGAAGCCATAGCGTCAGAGTTAAATAAAATATTCACAACTAAAATTTACTAATATATTATTCTTAGAAATGGAGTTGCTTCTACCAAATTCTACTTCATAAAAGTCCTTAACCCTTTTGATACCAATCCACCTGAGACCATCCCTGGTCCTGTCTTACAAACTTCCTATTTTAACCCCTTCCTCAGCAACTTTTTTTGGGGAGAAGACATTTCATTTCAGATGAGCTTGCACTCTCATCTGATGTATCCAGGCTTCTAATAGAAGGTTCATACTCATTGTCATCTTCTGAGCTCGACATCTGGGCGGAATTTGTAAAAAAAAAACCCCAAAAAAAAACAGATAAAAATCGAGAAATACCGAGAATTGACGTTTAAACTCGTGTGTGGCTGTCTTTGAAATTGTATGTTTTAGACAAGTTTATTCATCGCATTCTGAAAAAGACAAATTGGGTGAAAACAAATTAACTTGTCTTTGCCGGGTAAGGGGTTAAAATGATCTAAATTTAAACCAATTGTCACAATTTCAAGTTAATTAATGTTCTAAATACCAGCTTAGTAATTAGTTATTGTACTCAATTCTACAATATTTGAAACCCAATACATTGTATTTCAATAGAAATATGGTAACAAAAGGTTTAAATTTGATTTGATAATTTTTAAATTAGTCATTGTCTTACATCTTATTTGTAGCCAGTCAGTACATTTTAGTGATTCTAACACACACTGATTCCAGTAATCTAATTATTTCTTCCAGTCCAACTTTACTACTCCCCTCGATGTGTATCCCTACTCTCTTACTGTCTCCTTCCCATCAAAGTGTCTGTGTTACAGTAGATACCACTGTATCTCTCCTTTATTACTAACCATCTCTCTCACTCCCTCCCTCCTCCTATAGCTTCTCATTTAGACCTGAAGAGGGATTTGTTCAGCCAATTTTAAAACACCCAAGACATACCATATATATATATGATGCACCCCTACAGCTCCATCCAGAGTTGAGGTCCCAAGGTAGAAAAGGTATGTGTGTACATGCATATACATGTATATCAAATGAAAGCCATAAATGTCAGTAAGAAAAATGACAAAATGGTACTTTCAAACAAAATTGCTCTTTGGTATCTATTTCCGCCCAAGTTAGAAAGATATTCCTTTGACATTCTTGGCATTGTAAATGCTATAAATGAGATGCTGGAAACTTGTAATCAGTGACTATTATTGTTTACAAAATACAATATAAAATTTAAAAAATGAAATAAGATAGAACATCCTTTTCTCTGATCTCAGTCTGTATATTGGTCTGAATTGTACAATGCTACAAATTATTATTTTCAGTAAACTTAATTTCTTTTCTACATGCTGAAGTCTAATAATTTTCAGTGGTGAGCGTTGAAATCTCAGTCAATATTTTAATCAATTAGATGGTTTATATTACTGGTATCTTCCACATATTTAAGAGTTTTTTTATATTAACCTGTCCAAGAGCAAATCACTGAAAAGTACCTATATTTATGTGATTTAAAAAAAAATTAACCTTTTCATTATCATATTTTTGTTAAAATATTCTTCCTTTGTTTCAATTAATTTAGAAAATGGTAAAGATTTTAGTAATATAACTTTGTAGTTATTATGAGGGGGTGCTGAAAAGTTCCTGGCTTTGGGTAAAAGAAAATACAAGAGGATCAGTTAATTATGATTTTCTCTTCTCAGACACACACTTATTGCAGTGGTCCTTCAGTTTTTTTAAGCCCTGTAAAAGAACTTGGATGGTTGGGCCTCCAACCAGGCTTTCTGCGATACCCTTAAAGCTTGGAACTTTTCAGCATCCTCTTGTAAACTGTTATTTGGAACATAACATGGAATTTTGATGAAGAGTTTTAATTTTGGCCACTTTAAAGCATGAACTTTGTATCATAGAATCATGGATGTTCTCGAGTGGGTTGGTGCCAAAAGGGTTAAACTAAAATCTTATGAAAGATAATGCAAAAATTTAGGTGAAAGTTCCATGGTAGTCCCACCCTCCTTTTTATATATCTCAGAATCTTTTGATTATTAGATTCCAAACAGCTGCTCGTTAACCCTGTAGTATTTAAACCAGCCATACCTGACCCAATATTCTACCTGTTTTATGTTCAAACTGATCAGATCCATCCTTTTGCACCTCCCCTACAATGTCATTTTAGAAATAAACAATCACATCATTGAAATCTCAAAGCTACAAGATACACTTGACTGAGTAATCTGAATGCTAAAGGGTTAAACAAACAATCCTTTTTAAAATTTTCAGTTTTTGACCAATCAATTGAAACATATGGTTGGTATATTTTTACTAGTGATAAAGTCACAGTATGTTAAATATATTTTAAGATATAAATGAGGGCTTAGGAAGTATATCAGCCACATAATTCTGCATTTCATCAATCGCTTGGTTATTGTTTCTGTTTAAAATCTGTTGTTTTTCCTTTATTATAACATATCCTGTTTTTGTGCAAGCAAATTATTTCATGACTACCTGTACTGTTGAATTGTGTTATTTGATGTACATGTTACCTGATTTTCTTTTCTTTCTCAGGATCCTTTGTACTTACAACTAGAAAAGTTGAATAAAAGTAAGTATCATTTTATTTTTCAAAACAATACAAATACTCATGAAGTTTCTTATTTGAAAACAAACTTAATATAGGTGTAGGAGTGGCTGTGTGGTAAGTAGCTTGCTTACCAACCACATGGTTCCGGGTTCAGTCCCACTGTGTGGCACCTTGGGCAAGTGTCTTCTACTACTGCCTCGGGCCGACCAAAGCCTTGTGAGTGGATTTGGTAGACGGAAACTGAAAGAAGCCCGTCGTATATGTGTATATATATATATATATATATATATATATATATATATATATATATATATATATATATATATATATATATATATGTGTGTGTGTGTGTGTATGTTTGTTTGTCCCCTCAACATCGCTTGACAACCGATGCTGGTGTGTTTACGTCCCCGTAACTTAGCGGTTCGGCAAAAAAGACTGATAGAATAAGTACTAGGCTTACAAAGAATAAGTCCTGGGGTCGATTTGCTCGACTAAAGGCGGTGCTCCAGCATGGCCGCAGTCAAATGACTGAAACAAGTAAAAGAGTAAAAGAGAGTATATCAGTTAGACATTCCAGCAGTTTGCAGAGCTACTGTTTGCTGTTAATTGAACCTCTGTCACTGAATAATATAAATGTTGTTATTGAGTAGTCATAACTCTGCTTGGTCAGACTTAGAGCATGGAGATTAGCTGATTAAACACTTGGAAGTAACTAACATATTCAATGCAGTGAATGTATCTGGATTTACATTGTGCATTGTGTCATGCAAGTTGTTGGTTAGAGGAAGTGCACTATTTTAAACTAAGCATTTGCATTGAATTTTCTGCTTGGTTAATTTTACACCTATTGCTATTTAACCCTAGGTTAGCAGGCTTCTATAAATGAAGGCACCCAAATTATGACTGTCCTTGCCTTTTGTTTTTAAGGCATAGTATATATAAAGGATACATGATTCAATAATTCTGATATAGTAGGGACTGATTTGAAAGATTTGGTTGTTGTTTCTAGCAGCTTGAGCAACTGCCTGTCTTGATATTCTATTGACTAATAGTGATGTCACTGGAGGTAAAGTGGATCTAGTTTTTTCGAGGTTTATGTGTGGACATTGAGAGAGAATGTTAATTTTTACAGTTATTGAATTTGATGGAGAAATGACTTTTATCTTTTACTTGTTTCAGTCATTAGACTGACCATGCTGGGACACCACCTTGAAGACGTTTTAGTCGCCTGACTGGCACCCATCCCAGTGGCACATAAAAAGCACCATTTGAGTGTGACCAATGCCAATGCTGCCTGACTGGCAGCTGTACCGGTGGCACATAAAAAGCACCATTTGAGTGTGACCGATGCCAGTGCTGCCTGACTGGCAGTTGTGCCGGTGGCATGTAAAAACCACTCACTACACTCTTGGAATGGTCTGTTATTAGGAATAACATCCAGCCATGGAAACCTTACCAAATCAGATTGGAGCCTGGTGCAGCCTCAGTCAAACTGTCCAACCCATGCCAGCATGGAAAGCAGACGTTAAATGTCGATGATGATGATGAATCTACCCCAGAACTTTTTTTTTAACATTGGTACTTATTCTGAGATCTCTTTTGCTAAATAGCAGTTTGCCAAAAGTTACAGGGATGTGTACATACCAACACTAGTTGTCATGCAGCAGTGGGGCTCAAGCACAGACGCAAAGACACACACACATACGTGCATGATGGGCTTCTTTCAGTTTCTGTCTACCAAATCCACTCTCTAGTCTTTGGTTGGCTTGGGGTTTATTGTAGAAGACACTTGCCCAAGGTGCCATGCAGTGGGATTGAAACCATAACTATTTGGTTGGGAAGCGAGCTTCTTACCACACAACCATGCCTGCTCTAAGTATTAGTTTTGTTTAGTCTCATTTCTATGTGACTAAACTGATTTGTGATCAAAATCAATCCAGCCATGACCATTCAGTCTTATTTTCAGACATGTATACCTAATCTAGACTTACATTAACAAGTGTGACCTGCCTTTCCTAAGGCGATGAGATGTGGTTCGAGGGAGATTTAGCTGCTATTTCTAGCTGGTCAAGCGACCACGTAAAGGCCCCCATCTTTGGTTAGTTTATGTGTTAAACACCTAGGTGCTTGCGAATTATTAAACATGAAGTTGTTTGATAAGTTGTAGCAGTCTACAGCCATAAAACTGTGCTGGTCACATGCTTTTGTAGTCTTTAAGGCTAGATATTCTAGCATCACTGTTTGTATGAATGTAACTTGATGTGGCAAGGAGAAGCATTGTTTTAAATATTTTGTTCATTTGTATTTGAAAGAAGGAAGGTCAGTCAGAATTGGCATAGACCATGATAATAAACCAGATCTGTTGCATTGCAGCAATAATGTTTTCAGTTATCTTTTCACTGGAGTTGTTAGATCTTTTCTGTGTTGTATATAATGCTTCAAACTTTTGTCTTTTGTGTGTATTGTGGTAGTAACACGATGGTGATTTTTTTTTTTTTTGTGTGTGTTGTTTGTACAATAGGAAATTTATTTATGTGACTATTTATCATTTTTTATGGAACTAAGATTGTACTTATTGAATCCTAATTATAAGAAAAATGTTCAGGGTTGTTGCTAGTCCTGAGTCAGTTGTAATTTAATTGACATATAATCAAAAGCAATCCAGCCATAGCCATCCCATCATTGTTCCAAGTACAGTGTCACCAGGGCCAAATTATCCAATATATCCCTTTCTAAGATAATAGGGTGCACTTTGGAGGGAGTTTGGTTGGTGTTTTATGCAGGTTGGAGGCTGCATAGAAGCTCTGTTGCTGAGATACTAGAATAGTTTTCTGAAGTTTTGATATGCCATTTGGCAGTGAGAGCTATTTAGTATGTGTGTGTGTGTGTGTATATATATATATATAGTTGGAATTTACAGAAAAACAAAAGACGAAGACAGATGTCATCATCATCATCGTTTAACGTCTGCTTTCCATGCTAGCATGGGTTGGACGATTTGACTGAGGACTGGTGAACCAGATGGCTGCACCAGGCTCCAATCTGATCTGGCAGAGTTTCTACAGCTGGATGCCCTTCCTAATGCCAACCACTCCGAGAGTGTACCAACAAACAGGTGTATTAGCTTAATGCTCGGGTAGGTGGGAAAGCCTTTTACGTTTCAAGCCTACAGTCTTCAACAGAAAAAA
The DNA here is from genome assembly GCF_046866305.1 of Octopus bimaculoides. Taxonomy (NCBI): domain Eukaryota; kingdom Metazoa; phylum Mollusca; class Cephalopoda; order Octopoda; family Octopodidae; genus Octopus; species Octopus bimaculoides. Next base: position 97,801,984 of record NC_142933.1, read on the forward strand.
ACACGAGAAAATAAAGAGAGAGGATAAAAACATATATATAAATATATATGTATACAGACAAACACACACATGACAGGCTTCTTTCAGTTTCCATCTCCCAAATTCACTCAAGCCTTTAGTTGGCCCGAAGCAGTAGTAGAAGACACTTGCCTAAGGTGCCATGCTGTGCGACTGAACCCATAACCATGTGGTTGGGAAGTAAGCTTATCACACACACACACACACACACACACACACACACACACACACACACACACACACACACACACCTGGCACGTAAAAAAGCACCCACTACACACTTGGAGTGGTTGGCATTAGGAAGGGCATCCAGCTGTAGAAATAGATCTGATTGGAGCTTGGTGCAGCCACTTGGCTCTCTCCAGACCTCAGTCAAACCAGCCGACCCATGCCAGCATGGAAAACGGACGTTAAATGATGATGATATATATATATATATATATATATATATATATGTGTGTGTGTGTGTGTGTGTGGTTATGGGTTCAGTCCCACAGTATGGCACCTTGGGCAAGTGTCTTCTACTATTGCCTCGGACCAGCTAAAGCCTTGTGAGTGAATTTGGTAGATGGAAACTGAAAGAAGCCTGTTGTGTGTGTGTATGATAAACTATGTGTCATGTCATGTTATGAGCTTTCATTTAAAGCAAGATGGTATTCATATAATAATGCTTTGCTACTGCAGCACATTTTTAATTCCCTACATCAACATTTGCTTGATGGACTGCTTCTTAAACTCTATTAGCTTTTACAATGATGCTCACTATTCTCATTGTATCATATCTATTATTATTAACATGTTGCAAACAAAGCAAAGGAACTTATGACAATAAATTGCATGAATTGTAATCTTTTTTCTTTTATCAGACATCGTAAATGGGTTTCTGTTCTTTCTTGCTACTCTTTGGACAGTTGTTTCCGTTTTGTTTGGTTGGTGACAATCAGATTGTAAATATTGTTATGGTTTTGAAGTTTTCATTAAATAGATAAATCTGCCTAAATAACTGAAGCAGAAAATTTATGCTTGCATTCCTTTCCTAGTGGAAACACACACACACACTTATATATATATATATATTTATATATATATATATATATTTATATATATATATATATATATATATATATATATATATATATATTTATATATATATATATATATATATATATAAGAGGTAGGCCCAGGAAGACCTGGGCTGAGGTGGTGAGGCAAGACCTTCGTACATTGGGCCTCACCAAGGCGATGACTACTGACCGAGACCTTTGGAAATGTGCTGTGCGTGAGAAGACCCGGCAAGCCAAGTAAGATCGTTGCCAGTGCCCCTGGACTGGTTCTTGTGCGGGTGGCATATGAGATGCACCATTTTGAGCGTGGCCGTTGCCAGTACCGCCTGACTGGCTCCCATAGGATTTTCGAGCGAGATCGTTGCCAGTGCCCCTGGACTGGCTTGTGCGGGTGGCACATAAAAGGCACCATTCCGAGCGTGGCCGTTTTCGTGCGGGTGACACGTAAAAGCACCCACTACACTCTCTGAGTGGTTGGCGTTAGGAAGGGCATCCAGCTGTAGAAACTCTGCCAAATTAGACTGGAGCCTGGTGTTGCCATCCGGTTTCACCAGTCCTCAGTCAAATCGTCCAACCCATGCTAGCATGGAAAGCGGATGTTAAACGATGATGATGATGATGATGATTTATATATATATATATATATATATATATATATATATTTATATATATATGAGATCATAAGATAGGACCACAGAAGAAACCCCATTAAAGATACTAATAGAAATTAAGGATAATAGATATTAATATGATGTGAATTAACATTCAATTAACCTGAAGCATACCTGGAATGAGTGGGCATATATCATTGATAAGATTGCAAGTGGCAATGAAAGGACTTGGACAAGCCTAACTGATTGGTTGAGTAACTGAGCAATTAATTTAAGCAATCATTTGGTTAATTGGTTAACTGATTGACAAATAACGAGAGAAGTTAAATAAAACCAGTGCATGTGTTTGTCGTTGGCATAATGACCCTCCTAAGATACACCATAACATTGAAACATATATGAAAACAACATGTAAACATAAGTAGTAGTGTCTCTAATACTTTTTCCTAGTTATCAAAATATTTTCAATTTACTTTCCTTGACCATTTTAATTTCAAACAGCTACATTGAAAAATATGTTTTAATTTAATATAGTAAAAAACTTTTAATTTTCTCCCCACCTCACCCCTTTCCTACATAACAACCTTAAGAAAGAAGTCAAGTCATTAACTAAGTCTGATTCATGTAATGTTTTTTTTTTTTTTTGACATGCTCTGTTTCAGCCTCAACTCATTGACATTAGACATGATATACTCATATAAACGTGAACAATAGCTGTTTAATAACCTGCTTGTTTCTACTTTGGAATTAAACCTCTTTCTACTGTAGTCTTTGTGTGGTATACACCTAAGAATCTGAATGTTTTATGGTATTCCAAGTTAGAGAATGAAAACAAGTCTCAGCAGATTCAACCTTTGATTCAGTTGAAAAGATTATTATTGAAAGGTTTAAAATCTGATTTACAAATCATTCATTGTTTATTTGTATAGCAAAAACTGTCCCTGAAGCTAGAAAAAACTTCACTCCAAACAGTAGTTTTTCGCTTTGAGACATACAAGAAATTTCAGTTTTCGATTTTACTGAATTGATTCTTACCATTGCTGCCCACAACTTGTCTCTTTGAATTCTAGTGATTGTATTAAAACGCTTACCAAATTGATCTGGATTATAGATCTTAAAAAGGTATTTTTTGATTTTGAAAGGTTTTTGTATCAAAGTATTTATCCCTATATCTTAGTGTTTTTAACTTAGTTGGTCTTGGATTAGTTTCGCATGTCTGATAATAAGATTAGAGGTTGATTTAGTCTTGTTGAACCCACAACAAAAGAGTAAGATGTATCATTATCTTAAAGATAAAAAGAAAAACTTTTATTTGATGTATATTTATATGTGGGAATAATATTTGATAAAATAGTAAATGGTCAGGAAATCATTTGGTAATGTATCAAGCAAAATTATTTTAGTGAATGGGAAGAAAAACTTGTTATTTCACTTTGTGAAGCATGTATTTTAATAGTTACATTTCTTTGTAAAATTGGATACTCAAAGTGTTTAACCAGGAAGAAATATTTTCCAGTCATTTAACTCCTCACCATTATCATCATCTCATACATACATATATGACAAACTTTCTTCAGTTTCTGTCTATCAAATCCACCCACAAGGTTTTGGTTGGCCTGAAGGTGTAGTAGAAGACACTTGCCCTGTATACTTTGTAGTGTGACTGAACCCAAAACCATGTGGTTGAGAAGCAAACTTCTTAACCACACAACCTTTCCCATGTCAAACTAAAGGTTTGGTCTGTCTTCAGTTGAAAAGATTATTGAAAGGTTAAAAATCTAATTTGTAAATCATTCATTGTTTATTTGTATAACAAAAATTGTCCCTGAAACTAGAAGAAACTTCACTCCATACAGTAGATAGTTTTTCACTTTGAGATGTACAAGAAATTTCAATTTTTAGTTTTACTGAATTGATTCTTACCATTGCAGTCCACAATTTGTCTCTTTGAATTCTAGCGACTGTATTAAAATCAAATATTTTGTATGACTAACATAACTGGTTGAGTAACTTTTTGTTATATTTTGAATGAAACCATTCAGGAAATCAGGGGTGATTATGATAAGACTTCAATAAAATATCATTAACCATACTCATCTGAAACTAACCCCTTGATCCACTATCTATATCCTCTCTTATGCTTACTTTCTTGTACCCCGTTACTACCGTCTTTCTCAGATACATCCATCCACCCTTTTAAAATGCAGGGTAACCAAGTATCTTCTCTGCAGCAAAACACCTGCACTTCTCCTTCTATTATACTGTAGCCTTTCAACATGTGGCATAAAACCAACTCCTCCTCTCAAATACGCCCATCACCACCATCACCACCACCACCACCACCACCACTTTGTTGAGGGAGCTTTTTCTTTTCTTTTTCCTTTTCCTGCTCTCTTCTTGTCTTGCAACAAGAAAAGCACTCTGTCATGTAGTTGGCATTAGGAAGGTTATCCAACCATAGAAACCTTGCCAAAGCTGACATTGGGGCTCATCGCAGCCCTGTGGCTTGCTGGATCCTGTCACATCATCCAATGATGCTAAATGATGATAATGAAGAGTTGCTATTTCACATGATGAAACATGTATTTTAAAAGTTACATTCTTTCGTAACCAGACCAGCACAGGAAACAGATGCTAAATGATGATGATGATGATGATTATGATGGTTTGCACCATATTTCTGCATGTCAGTTAAAAGGGTTGCAATCTGGAAGGGCATTCAGTGGTAGAGCCATTACTTCAAAAAGAAAGAAAAAAATGTCTTTGTAACTCATGCCAGCATAGAAAGATGGACATAGAATCTGTGGATGATGACCACTTTTTCACCCATCCTTTCATCAAATTCATCGTTTAATTCATATTACATATATCTCTAAGATTAAACAGACAAAAAGAAGAAAATTAAATACGACATTACATCTTATTGTAATTGAGAAATACTTAAAAGTAATTAGAATATTTAAAAAAATTTTTTTATTAAAATTTTTTTTTTTTTTATATCTATTGGAATAAATTTGTTTCAGAATACATTTTCTTGAAATAGTGACTACTGCAAGTTTTTTAAAACTGAACTATAACAAGTGGAGAGAGAGAGAGAGAGCAAAAAGGAAATAGGCAAACTGATGGATTTTTTTTTTAATTATTAATATGTAAATATATCATAATTTAAAATGGCATGTTAGACTTATTTGCTAAATATTTCTGATGCAAAAATATTTAGCATATCAACAGCAATAACCAATAACAAATGAAAGAATTTTAAAATTTATTTCAGTAACAAGCTTTATGTCAATCAAACATCATAACACACACAGCAATTTCTTCTTCAAAAATATACAGCAGTAGCATGACATATGCATGATAGCATAATATATGCATGGTGTCTGCTTTTCAATCTCTTCCAATACTGCTACAATAGCACCCGCTCATCTGAATATGCTTACTCTATCTATACTACTCCCTCCCTCCCTCCTCCTCCTCTCTCTCTGTCTCTCATTCTGTAAACCCATTGAATGCAGTTAACTCTTATTATCCTTGCCATGTTACACCACTCAGACTGCACACTTAGCTATGATTCCAAGAATTGCTTCCATTTATAATTATTCCCATTTTTTCTTTCCTTTTCTTTTGGTAGTCATTTGTTTTTTGTTTTCCAAGAAATCCTTTCCATCTTTAAAAAAAAAATTTTTTTTTTATTAATAATTTGCATTAATTCAAACTGAACGAACATTAACTATACTAGACTAACCCAACATTCCTTTTCCATTCTTTCATTCGGAAAGAATCATTGATACTTCTTGTCTTTCACACGTAAACAGATAATAGAACAAAAACACTGAGTTGATGGTTTTTTTTCTTCCTTTGTCGAGTTTTTTTTTTAATATTTTGATCATTAGGGTATAGTAAATGAAATACTTTTGCATAATGTAATTAATATATATATAAGATATAGATATATGTATATATATATGTGTATGTATGTGTGTGTGTGTGTGTATATATATATATATAGACTGTTGGAAGAAAGAGTATTTAATAGGATAACAGATTAGTAATATTTTTATGTTTAGTTCAGTCAGTCTCCTGCTACTCTGAGTTTTGCCTGTAGGTGCACATGGTTTTTAGGCAAATTGTGAATTGCTTGAAGATCCTGTGCACTTATAAGTGAGACATAAAGTAGCAAGAGACCATCTCAACCCAAAATATAGTGTACAGACGCACACTTGTGTAAATAGAGTGATAGCCTTTCCCTCAAACACATTAAACACATGACAATTTTCAAGTTGATTATTTTAATAAAGGATTTTTCATATTCTCTTATTAGTCTTTGAGATATATGAAGTAATTTGTATCTATTTCTAACATTGGCACAAGGCCACAAATTTGATGGAAGGATAAATTTAGAAGAAATTATTTTAAAAATATTCTTTGGAAATAGTTTTTTTTTTTTTTTTCTAACTGGCTTATATTCATTTTTCATGTTGGTATGGAGGAGATGGTGAGTGAAATGGTTTTGCTGGTGCAGTTATTTACATAACTACTGGCTGCCGTTCTTACTGCTAGCCATTCGGCTGTGAAGCTGGAGCAGCTCTTGTTTTTATCTGTTAGACAAACTAGAACACATTAAGTAAACAATTAGGATCCAAGGAAACTAGTGGTTATCTGTAAAGGCAGTTAGTGATTATAAACAGTTTGAAAATGGAATAAATTAATTTACTGTGAAGAAGAGGAGAAAGTCTAACATTTTGGCCAATACCATTCATTAGACGGTGACCTGGCAGAATTGTTTGCATGCCAGGCAGAATGCTTAGTGGTGTTTTGTTCTTGCTTATGTTCTAAGTTCAAATTATGCTGAATGGTCAATACAATAAGTACCAGTGAACACTGGGGTCAATGTAATTGACTTAACTACTCCTAGGTATGAGTAAAAAAAAAAAGTAAAAAAAAAACTATTTCCCTCTGCCTATCCATGTCAAGTCAGTGTGGCAGAGAAGGCTCATCAGAACAGGATGATCTCAAGCTTAAACCCACAACCTCCACATCAGACCATGGTTGGTGGAGGGAACATGCTGAAGCCCTTGTCCTGCATGGACTGAATATGGGCAATCCAATCCAATCCAATCCAATCCAATCCAGAGAGTGATCTTTTCCTTCTTCTGCTCAAAATCTTAGATTTTTTCTTCCTTTCCTTGAGGCAGATCAATTTATTACATTTTTGAACTGTTTATAATGCAAGTAGAATCATGTACCTTGTTCAAGGATGACAGAATCGTCATTGTTTTAATGTCCACTTTTCCATGCTCGCATGGGTTGGACAAAATTTGTAGGGGGTAGATTTTCTACAACTGGGTGACTTTCCTGTCATCAACCTTCACCTGTTTCCAAGCAAGGTAATATTGCTTCATGACAAGACATGTTTTCATGGACTATGGGAAATGGACATCATTTGCATGGTGGTGACAATACTTGCTTACAACTATCACACAATGTTAAGGCAAAGAGACAGTAACTCACTCACATACACATACATATCGCAAGCTTCTTTCAGTTTCCCTCTACCACCAGAAGGTTTTCTTGGTCCAGGGCTACAGTGGATGACACTTTCCCAAGTGCCACACCATGGAACTGAACCTGAAACAATGTTGTTGGGAAGCAAATTTGGTGCCACTCTTGCTGCAGTATGACTAAAATTTTTGAGGATGGCATTGTGTCCTATTATAGACATTGTGCTTCCAAATAGGAAGATGGCATGAAAAAAGATGAAGTGATATGCATTTCATCAAAAAGATGAAATGCATATCATTTCATTTTTTTTATATTGAAAAGAAAAAAGAAAAGAAAAATGGTCAAAATATTTATAAACTAATTTTTTTTAAAAATCAGTAATGTACATTTTATATCATCTCTTGGTTCTAGAACACAGAAAGATAATCGTAATTAAAATTCTTTAGTCTTATATTCACTATCAAATCTTCCAAATTCTCTTTATCCCAAAGAAATCTAGAAACTGTATAACTAGACAAAGATTGTGCTTCTCTCGTCCTTTGAAAGCATACAAATGATCAAGTTTTACAGGGTGCATGTGTTATTACAGTTTAGTTCTATTTTAAAGATGAACTGAATAACTTGCAGTCTTGATTTCAGTAATGTTTTAATTTAGCTATTATTTTTCTTCATAAAAATTTTTTTATTTAGATATTAGATATTCTAGAATGAACCTGTTACCAGTTCAAATATGCTTGAGAAATATTCACCCCCTCCCACCCCCCATCATGGAGAAAAATTCTCACTGTAAACAAAAAGGTGTAAATGCACCATATCTGACCAGTGCACCATCTACCCAGATCACTAGATGCATGCATTTCGGAGTAGTTATTTCTACTTCAGCATTGAACACTGAAAAGAGAGGCACCCCCAACTGGCTACAAGTGACCAAGTCAGTCTGTCTGTTTTTCTCTCTCTCTCTCCACACACACACACACACACACACACACACACACACACACACACACACACACACTACTACTAAATTCCGGTGTAACTCTCTCTCCATCAGCTATCACATTCTTGATGTTGTGCTGGGTCTAGAGGTGCAAAGTCAAGAGGGTATCTGTCTGCTTGTGACTACATGGACACCTTAAACAATTAGCAACAGCAGGATACATGCTATCAAGTCATACTTTTTTATGTGTGATTTATGTGTGGTTGTATGTTTATACACACACACACACACATTATATCAACATCAACATTCTAAATGCAGATAGTTTTCAATGATGCACCTACTGGTAAATGTGTTATAACACTCTCCATCTCTGACATGTACATATTTTTTTTTATCACTTAGTCAGGAGAGGATGACAATACCCATAACCCTATATAGAAGCTGGGAGACTGGTGTGAGAGAGAGAGGGGGGAAGATATTCCCAACCCAAAGTTTTAGGTTGAACGCTTACAAGAGAGTGTTCTCTGCTAAAAGCACCCAAGGACCAGATGGGAATGTTAAATGAGGTGACAGAATAAGTCTACCACCCAAGTAAACCATGATGAGGTTTGAACTCAGAACATAAAGAACCAGAATGAATGCCATAAGGCATTCTCTCTGACACTCAAACATTTCCATCATTCCTCCATCCTAGGCCAATACTTCTATTTATCAACTCTGGAATGATAAAAAGCAAAGTTGACCTTGGTTGGATTTGAACTCAGAACATGAGATGTCAGAATAAATAGCTCAAGATATTTTGTCCAATACTCTAACTACTCAACAAATTCAACATCCAAAGTGTGTGTGGATGTTAAACACTTCTAACCTCAATAGATTTGTATGCTTTATAATGAGATCGTTATCACCATAAAACATGTGGCTTTCCTGTTGGTATAGGTTAGCTGGTTTGACAGGATCTGACGAATCAGAGGTTTGCTGTTATTTATTCTCCTCCTGGTACTGAATATTCTTTTCTGCTCTAGGCACAAGGCCCGAAATTTTTTGGGAGGGAGCCAGTCGATTATATTGACCCTAGTACGCAACTGGTACTTCATTTATTGACCCAGAAAGGACAAAAGGCAAAGTTGACCTCGGTGGAATTTGAACTCAGAACGTAAAGACAGACGAAATACCGCTAAGCATTTCGTCCAGCATGCTAACGTTTCTGCCAGCTTGCTGTCTTACAAGAACTGAATGTTATTTATTCTCCTTATGTTTATTACTGGTTGATTTAATTTAATTTAATAGTATCCTCTTGCTTGATTCCTTTTCTGTCAGTTCAAAAGTTTCTTAAGTCAGTCCAAGCATAAATGTGTGGTTAAGGAGCTTGCTTTGTGAACATGTGGTTTCAGGTTCAATCTCACTGCATGGCACTTTGGGCTAGTGTCTTCTGCTATAGCTCTAAGCCAGCCTATCCCTTGTGAGTGAATTTGACAAATGGAGACTGTGTGGAATCCCATCATATGCATGTGTGTGTGTTGGTTGTTTATGATCCCATAAATTAACGGTTCAGCAAAGAAGATCAATAAAATACTAAACTTAAAAAATATATACTAGGGTCAATTTGTTCAACTAAACCATTCAAAGCTGAGCCCCAGCATGGCCTCAGTCAAAAGACTGAAACAAGTAAAAGATAAAAGATTGTTTCAGTTAACAATTAGCTTCCAGTCGTTGATATTTGCATATTCTTTTCTCTCTGTTTCTGAGTTCACTTTTATACCTTTATACCTTTAATTCTTATCTGATTATTTAATTATATCTTTTTTTTTTTAATACCACTCTAACCCAGAATTTAATGAAGCTATTTTATATTTATTTTCAACTAAAATAGTCTATTGTCATGTGAGTTTACCTTTTTATAGAATCTAGTATTTTATTTTCATCTTTCATTACCTTGTTATTACCTTTTAATCCTAAACAGACTTGTACCCCCATCGAACCTACCCCCCCCCTTACAAACTACTCTGAAGTCTGAAATATGAACAAATGAGGGAGGGCCAGGAAGATTTAAAGTGTCAATTACACCAGGTAAATTCATCAAAAGCTTCTTAGTGGTAAAAATTGTTTTGGTGGACGTTGACAATTATGTGCTTAATGTGAAATATGAACTTGTCAAAAACAGAAACAAAACAAAAACAAACACAAAAAAAAAAAACTGAAAAGGTAAAGCTTGAATTAGATAAAACTATAGGTGATGATGATGATGATGATGATGTGCATCAGGTAACAATTAGTTCATTGCATTCGGTCCTTGCTCCCTATTTTGGCCTGTAGGCAGTGGGGAAGGTGGAGAGTGGAAGGTTTCATAAGTGTGAGGTGTAAGGTGAACTGAGGTGGCAGAAGGTAAGAATTGGAGCTGGGAAGGTAGAAAGAGGTAATACACCCCCCCCTCCACCCAAAAAGGAGAGGAGTTCAAATAAGAAAGCAGCAGCAGCAGTAGTGTTGGTGATAGTAGCAGTGGTTGTTAGATGGGCAAAGAGAGCAACTCTACCTAGAAGAGCTATTTAAATGTGAAGTCTTCCTCCATTAAATATTCTTAATTTAGAATGAATCATTTAAGAGGTGGTGATGGTGGTAGTAGTAGTAGTGGTAATAGTAGTAGTAGTAGTAGTAGCAGCAGCAGCAGCAGCAGCAGCAGTAGTAGTAGTAGTAGTAGTAGTAGTAGTAGTAGTAGTAGTAATAATAATAATAATAATAGTAATAGTAATAATAATAATAATAAAAAAAGTGATTGTATATACTCTACTGCCTTATCAGAAATGAACATGTGAATATTTTAGTGTGTTATAACCAGAGATATTAAAATGAGAATTATTGATAATAGTAAGAGGGTTGTCTGGAAACACAAACAGTTGTACTTTCAGGCTGCTGCTGCTGATGATGATATAAAATCAGGTATGGTTGAGAAGTTTACTTCCCAATCATGTGATCTCAGGTTCAGTCCCACTGCAAGACATCTTGGCCAAGTATCTTCTACTATAGTCCAAGCCTAATCAATGCCTTGTAATTGAATTTGATAGATGGAAACTGAAAGAATCTTGTATGTACATTACACGTGTGTGCTTATATTTTCAGTCTTTGATAAGTTGCTATGAGCATTGTTGTTGTTGTCACTTTTGTCAACTTGTCCAACCACTCTGCACCTTTGTGGGCATGTGAATTAAGAGATCCCTTACTTGAAAAACTGGTGAGGAAGGGCATTTGATTGCAAAACAATGCCTCAATAATTGTCCAATCCATGCAAACATGGAAAAGTGAATGTACAATGAATGTACAAACATACGTATATCGTTGTAAGGATATAAATATATGCATGTCCCCTTACAGCAAGACATCTTTTACTGTCTCTCTATCATACTTTAGCCTCTTATCACCTGGCACAGAGCCACTTCCTTCAATACTACTCCCCTCTCAGTTGAGAAGGTCTTTTCTTGTGAATTACTTGGTGACCTCACTAATACTGCATAAAAAGCACCCAGTACACTCTGTAAAGTGCTTGGTGTTAGGAAAGGTGTAGAAACTATGACAAAGTAGACATTGGAGTCTTGTGTAGTCCCTTGGCTTGCCAGCTCCTGTCGAACTATCCAACTCATACCAGCATGGAAAGCGGACATTAGATGATGATGGTTTACATATATATGTCCATGTCTTTGTGTGTCTGTCCGTCTGTCTGTCTATCCATACTAAGAATTGCATGGTAGTTGTGTGTTGAGTGGCTGTGTGGTAAGTAGCTTGCTTACCAACCACATGGTTCTGGGTTCAGTCCCACTGCATGGCACTTTGGGCTAGTGTCTTCTACTATAGCCTCAGGCCGACCAAAGCCTTGTGAGTGGGTTTGGTAGACGGAAACTGAAAGAAGCCCATCATGTATATATATATATATATATGTGTGTTTGTGAGTCTGTGTTTGTCCCCCTAACATCGCTTGACAACCGATGGTGGTGTGTTTACATCCCCGTAACTTAGCGGATCGGCAAAAGAGAAAGATAGAATAAGTACTAGGCTTACAAAGAATAAGTCCTGGGGTTGATTTGCCCGACTAAAGGCGGTGCTCCAGCATGGCTGCAGTCAAATGACTGAAACAAGTAAAAGAGTAAAAAAGTAAACTAGATAAGCATGTAGAAGATCTCTGCCACTTCACGATTGTAAAGTATGACAGTTAAAAAGTAATAAATAACTAAACCACTCAGGTGCCATCTGCATGAAAAAGTAATAGTTAAGTTAGTATTAATGTATTGAATGCAATGAGTACAAGAAATCTACATAGGAATGTTTATATGGCAAAGAAAATACATTAGCTTAATGACTAACATTATTTTAATCATTACGGCAAGGATAACTCTGGAAGTCTATACTTTGCTAATGATGTCTTATTAAACCTCAGACTATCAATACATTCTCAGACTATCAATAATATCACAAAACTAAACTAGACATATCTAAAATCAAATTTTCAGAATGTCATCATCTGGACATCATTTATATTCATCTACCCCCATTTTAACCCAAACATTTCCAAATAATTACACATCTTAAAAACAATGACAAGTGAATAAAATACAAAACAAAAGTTTTTTGTTCATAATTTGTTTTAATGTTCTATAAATGTTCTATTCACATACACACACACACACACACACACACACACACACACACACACACACACATATATATCTCCTATCAATGAAACATAAATATCTATGACCTCAGTGACCTCATTGTAGCCATATTGTTGTAGACTGGAGACATAAAGCTCGAATAATAAAAACCTGGGTACTATAATTTAGATCTTTTAAATAAATGCTTCACTTAACTGAATGTGATACTGTTTCTCACCATAAAATCTTTAAAGAATGTTATGAATGAAGTAGTACTGAAACAGAATGACTAGCCTTCAGAAAGATAAATAATGTTTGAGGGTAAAATCATTATATTTGAATATATTTTTGTTGCTTGAATTTTATTCACTGCCTCGCTTTCCAACCAACTATGAATTTTAGAAACACCTGTTTATATATGTATATATTTTTACTAGTTTAAAGTAATTGTGTTTAAAACATAGAAGCCCAAAGAAATATTTGAAGAAAGAATTTTTTAGAAATGTCTATGGTGAGGGTGCTTATCCCAAAATTCCACCCCTTTTATTCCATCCACAGAAAGTTGATGTACAGATGCAATTGAACACTCATCATTTTTATGACAATATTCTTTGTTTCCCATTTTATTTTAATGTTCTATTAAATATCATGTTCCTTTTATTAGATTTAGTCAACTGACTGTGGTCTTGGAGCATCATTACCATGGGATTCTATTGGTTATATTGGTTCCAGTACTTGTTTTGTGGGCCTTGGAAGATAGAATGGTGGAGTCAAACTCGGAGTAAAGTGATGTAACAAATTCAAAACAAATACCACAAGATGTCTTTATCTGATGCATTCATTTTGTCATCCCATGCTGATGTGTATGCATGGTGAGGGACCATGCTAAGTGGGTAGACACAGTGAGACCTGGCCAACCCTTGGTAAAAAAATTAATTAAACTAACAAAAACAGTAATGATAATGCTATGTACTAGCACCATGTAAAAAGCACCCGTGCAGGTGCCATCTAAGAAGCACTCATGCTAGTTCCATGTAAAATAACACTCTTGCCAGTACCTCTTAAAGAGGCATTCATGCTGATGTCACATAGATGTGTGCCAGTGCTGGCATCGCTTAAAAAAGTACCCATGCCAGCACCACATGAATAATACCCAGTACATTCTGTGAAACGGTTGTCATTAGAAAAGGCATCCAACCATAGAAACCATGCCAAATCAGATGACTTGAGCATAGTACAGCCCTCCGGATTGCCACTCCTGTCAAACTTCCCAACCCATGCCAGCATGGAAAATACATGTTAAATGATGATGTTACATGTTGCAGTAGGCTTCCCTGCTGTTTCCACTCACAAAATCTTACACTGATTTGGCCATCCCAAGGCTATAGTAGAAGGCAGCACACAGTAGGCTTGATGTCACATGGTTGTCGAGTAATATTTCTTAACTACACAGCTATGTCTGTTTCATGATAATCTGTCATTGTAGCCAGTTAATTGGAATCCAACTATTTTTGATTTAGTGCTGAAGTGAATCATCTAAGTTTCAGAAATCTACACAATCACTCTCCGTATGATTTAGAAGAAATCTACTCCAGACCTAGAATCAGACATAACATTCTAACTGTAGGAATAATCATGTGTATATGAAACATTTCCTCTTTTTTTTACTGTTTTGATTGTTCCTATTTATATACTACCATTTCTGTTTGGCAGTAATTCAAGTTTATTTAATTGGGTAAGCATTATTATCAGGTGTGTGTGTCACATGCAACAAATGAGATGTTGTGCTGGAACAACATGTCAACCATTGCTAACATAGTAAAAGGGATGTAAAATAATATTATATATCATCATTACAGAGATTATAATGTTTGTTTATTCTGTGTGTAATATTTCTGCTTTGTAACCTGAAACAAATATCAGTGTCAGTTAAGTGCTGTGATCTGTATAAGTGGTTTGTGATGTGTAAACTCATCATTTATTATATACTAGCCTTGAAACCACTCTTTGGGCGGTATTCAGGCTAGCTCCTATGGAGGGCACCTTTGAGGCCTTCAGCCCCACTATTGGGTGACTTTGTCGCCCTCTACTCTTGTGTAATTAAACTTATTTCTGAAAATATGCTAAGCTCCGATGCTGATCATAGTTTAATCAATAAGTGTAGGAGCAAGGTAAATGCAGTAAAAATAGTAGGGGTCAGTGGGGTCCCATTTAAGCAGCTCTTCAGAAATTGAACCTCCTCACGATAATGCTTGAGAGTTCATGGTAGGATATTTGTTGTCATTGCTCCGATTTGGTCGCCAATGCCATATATTTAGTTTAAAATTCAGTAAAAGTAGGTGAGTCAGTGGGGCCCCAATTAGGTGGCCCTTAAAAAAATAGATCCCCTTAGAACATTCCCTGGAATTGGAGGAGTTGCTGGTTTGAGTTTCATTGTCCTTGCACCAACAGTTTAGGAAGAGTTAACGAACATAAAACATAATGGACAGAGAAACATCGCCAGTAGGAGATGAGTTTTTGATGTTTCAAATGAGGTCTTCCAGGGAGCATAACTGCGGTGGGCAAATAGACAGGCTATAGAAGACATTCCAGGAGAGTAGCAGTGCTAATGCAATCAACAGTTATATCTTGTTATATCATGTTTGAATCAGTTAGAAGTTCAGTCTCAACAGCAGTTTATTTATATGTATCTGTCATTGTTAATTAAATGAACGAAAACGGTCTAAGTTGGTTTATATATATATAATATGTAATTGTGTGTGTGTGTGTGTGTGTGTGTGTGTGTGTGTGTGTGTGTGTGTGTGTGTGTGTGTGTGTGTGTGTGTGTGTGTGTGTATATATATATATATATATATATATATATATATATAATACAGGATCAAAACATCAGCTTATGATGAGCAGTCCATATTGGAACTTCAAAGAAAGAATTTCTAATGACAAATAGAGATATGTGTCATGGGAAAGACACTCCAAATGAGAGTGATCTAACCAGTTAGATTACTAACACACCAAGCCCATCTCTTTCTCTCAAACACTGACCTAATAAAGCCATGCACTACATATATCTGAAATATAATTTTTGTTGAATCTTTTTCCAGTAATGTTGCTGTAATTTAGTATTTGCATCTCTTTCTCATACTTACGATCTTCATTTGCATAGCAGCACTATCCTGATTTTTTGAGTTTTTTGTAAAATTTTTTCTATTTTAACCAGTATTGTCATTCCTTTCATAAGCATGACTACTACTACTACTACTACTATTATTGTTGTTAAGGTGGCAAGGTAGCAAAATTTTTAGCATGCCTTGCACAATACATAACAACATTTCGTCTGTTTTTTTTTCTAGGTTCACACATCACCAGAGTAGACTTTGCCTTTGATCCTTTGGGGGGTTGATGTAATCAAGTAGACCCCTTCCCCAATATTTCAGGCCTTGTGCCTATAATAGAAAGGATTATCATTTTATTATTATTATTATTATTATTGAAGATGTCACACAGTAGCTAATTTTATGATGTTGTAGATTTATGGAAAGTACCAGTGAAATACTGGGTTGATGTAATTGACTAGTCCCCTCTCTCCAAATTTCAAGCCTTGTCTCTTTAGTAGAAATGATCGTCTGGCAAGCTAGCAGAATCGTTAGCACGCTGGCGAAATGCTTAGCGGTATTTCGTCTGCCATTACATTCTGGGTTCAAATTCCACCAAGGTTGACTTTGCTTTTCATCCTTTCGGGATTGATTAAATAAGTACCAGTTATGCACTGAGGTTAATATAATCGACTTAATCCCTTTGTCTGTCCTTGTTTGTCCCCTCTGTTTAGCCCCCCCCCCCCCCCCCCCCCCCGTGGGCAATAAAGAAATTATTATTATGAAATTGTTTTAAACGTGTTTATGTGTATATTATGCTTTGTTTAATGTGAATACACTTGGAATAAATTTAGTGAATGGATTGTATAGCTTATTCAATAATTAACTGTGCAGTGCTATTGCTTAGACCCCCCCCCTTCCTCGTTTAGCTCCCATACAGAAAATATAACAGCAAGGTAGCTAAGACCATCTCAACTTCATTTTTTAAGACACAATGTTTCTAGGACTACGTTAACCAATCTTCTGCCTTTTTAAGAATAGGGTACATGGGCGATTTAGTTGATATTTCCTGTGGGTCAAGTGACCACATAAGTGGCTTTTCTATTTTCAGCTGACATAAGTTATTGTTTCTATAGAAGTGAAACAACCCAATCAGAAGGCTATCGACTTATTGACTGGGAATCCGTATCCATCAGTATGTCTGTATTTATTGGGAATATATATTGTATATTGTTGAAATTAGATTGCAAGTTTTTTTTTGTTTTTGTATTTGGTTTGCAAGATTCTTGATGGGAATTCGTGTGTTGAAATTGTCTTGTTGTTTTGGGAGGGTCATTACGCCAATAATGATAACACATGCACTGGTTCAATATCACTTCTTTATTGTTAGTCAGTTGGTTAAAATCAACTAAAAAACGAAACCCAGGGGTAGACCTTAAAGAGAGAGGGCAAGTCATTGAACAGGTTGTGAATAACGATGAAAGTACTTTGATTAATTAACTGATTGATATTTTAACCAGCACATTAAACCAATGACCAATTTGTTGGTTGTATATTTAACTAATTGACTAACAATAAAGAAATAATATTGAACCAGTGCATGTATTGCTATTGGAGTAATGATCATCCCAAAACAACAAAAATAATCATTGAAAATTTTTTTTTGAGGATTAATCAAAGATTGGACAAAAATAGATTTGTTACTGTTAAAAATTGCGGATGTAAGTGCAGATGATGGTCTGTGTGTATTGGCTGAGAATTACCAGTCATGGGTCTAAAAGTAGAAAGCAGTTTGAATCAGCTGAATGTTTGTGAATGATAAAAGTAAGCAAACATTTGAGGTAACAGACCAGCTTTATTAGTATGACTTGAGCAACGTAAGTCCAAATCAAAGTATGTGAGTGTATACTGTATAATGGTCAGTACACCATGGTTATCAATCAATAAAGAGGCATTGATTTGAGTCACAACGGATAAATCACTGAATCATTTGCATTTGTACTTAATTTTTAAGATTGTCTGGTCTCAACAGACTGGTCACCTATCTAGAGTAAGAGTCACTTCTCATTCATTTAAAGCTAAAAAGTTTGTTGCTATTATTCAATGCGGATCCTCTCTGTAGTCACTCAACTTCCTAGAAATAGCAGACAAATTACCATGTATTTTATAAAAGAATGGATAAATTAAATAATGTATCATAAATAACATCATGACTGAAAAAAAAAAGGACAAAAAAAAAAAAAAGGGATAGGATGGTTATGGCTGGATCATAGGTTTACTAAAATTGGGCTAACTTAGGGCTAGCTGATGTATGTTATTCTTAGGTGTTCTGGTTGCAGAAAATGACCAGTGAGCAACTTTGAGGTGACCTTTTCCATTTGACCAATAAAATAGCAGGAAGATAATAGTTACAACGTGCTTTCTAGGCACTGTACAAGACATCCAGAACTGTCTACTAGCCAGGTTATCATCTTAAAACGCATTCATATGAAAATTAACCATTAGCATCCTGTCAGAACCGTGGTCATGACCCTTATGGTGGATAGTGATGCTGGGACTGCTGGAAAACTGTGGACACTTATGGTCAAATGGTATATGTTGCATATCTGTCATTATGCTCCAATGTGTGGTCAAATTTTAGTCGATAGATGATGACTGTGAAGCTAAAGCCAAACGACAGTCATAGTAAGTCTGAAGTTAAGCACCAACTTCATGATGCCATAGTTTGTAAAGATGTATCATTTATCATTCTGTTTCAGGTTTGGAAACTGATCCATATGATGAGAAGACATTAGGACGTAAAGTTAAACTTCTGTGTCGACTTGGAAAATTTGATGCTGCTTTATCATTTGCAACACAGTGGGCAGAAATCATTCCTAATGTAAGTGATGCTTATGGTTCCTTATGTCAATGAGGAACTGTTCTTTAACTCTTTTGTTACCATATTTCTGTTGAAAAAAAAAAAACACCTTTGTCTCTATTAATTTTTAAAATAATGAAGAATTTAGTAAAATAACTTTGTTATTATTAATTTGATGTTTGAAATATAAATTGACATAAAATGTTGGTGGAAGATTAGATTAAGAATAAGATGTTTGTATCTTAGCATTACAGGCAGTGTCAGGTAGATTGGTATCAGAAAAGTGAAATGTTCACTTTTCTATACTTTCTTGAATCTCATTTGAAAATATATTTTGCTCTTGAGATTTTAATGGGACACATTTTCATTATGTGACCAAAGGATCCTCTGTCTGTTTCAACATGGAATGTTCCAGTTCTTTGCTCATCTGAACTGCCACCTGCTCCTTGAATTAATTTGTCTCATCATCCTTTGATGTTGTTGAACAACTAATTCCAACCAGTCAGGATTCACTGGATGGGTTGTATTATTCATCCTTTCAATTACTGAATACAAAATGTGGCTTGCGAGACCTCTGCATGGTTTCTCTGAGTCACCATCTCACCCTTGTATGCAAGTCTGTTGCAAGGTTGCCCATTTACAGCTGAGTGGACTGGTATAACATGAAATGAAGTGTTTTGCTCAAGAACTCGATGCACAGCTAGTCTGGGAATCAAAACCATGACCTCACAATCGTGAATGCAACATCCTAACCACTAGGCCATGCACCTTCACAAAGCTTGAAAGTGGTTCAGTATTCGACAGACATTTGTACCCTTAATGTAATTGTTTGGTGGAATCAGCATGATCCAGAAGAGTTAAAATTGTTCAAAAACCAATACACTGTAAAATGAAATATAGGAAGTGGAAATAGAGATATGAAGATTAAACAATTGCTTGCATTTTACCTATATTTCATTTTGAATTGTACTGACTTGCATAAACACAGGACTATGGGTACACACACACATGCAGAATATTCCTCTCATTAAATGTTACTTTTTGTTTTTGTGACAATATTGCTAGAATAAATATACACATCTATATAAATATATAAATAGATATTTTTTATTTATTGCAATTGTGTTTGAATTTTAATAAATCTTTTTTACATCCTGCCATGTTCAACTTTACTTTTCATTGTTCCGGGGGGTCGTTAAAATATAAAATATAATACTAATCAGGAACTGGAGTTGAACTTGACTTTACCCTCCCCCAAAATTTGCAGTTTTCCTCTCCTATTTTAAAATCAAAATCATCACACACACACGCACACGCACGCACACACACACACACGCGCGCGGTAAAGAAACTTGTTTTACAATGATTTTTAAACATTTATTTCTCTAAATTCTCTTCTCTCTCCTCCCGTTTATCCAGAGTACAAAAGCTTCAGTAGAACTAAACAGAATCAAGAATGTAATTGTAGCGTTGCAGGAACAGGTGAGTTATAGAATTTCATCTCTTTTCCTTTGTGTCAGTCATTTGACTCTGGCCATACTGGAGCACTGCCTTTATTATTATTTATTTTATTTTATTTATTCATTTTTATTTTACAAATATTTCATCATCTGTTTGTACTATTTTTATTGTGTTGCATCATTCTAGACACCCCCTCACTTCTATTTCCTGTTTGATAGTGAAACTAACTTAATGTTTTACAGTGGTAGTTATTAACTGTTTTTCTTTACACTACATATATTTCACAGGCATAATTTTATCAGTTGAATCTATTTTAGCATGCTACTTGTTCGTATTGTATCAATCTTGAAAGAATGAAATGCTAAATTAGCCCTGATATAATTCAAAATCTGGATAGAATGATGTAAGAGTTTTGGGATTGCATTCTATTATTTCTACTAGCTTGCAGATTAATAATAATAATAATTTTGTGATCCAATATACTTGTAAATTAGAATGAAGTACATTCAAGACTTCGTCTCTTCTTGGGTTATTTCATCAATTGTAAGCACTTATATTTATTAATATTTCTACTAAAACTTGTCTTTTTATATGGTTTTGATTTTTATAGATTTTATTATTGCTATTTTTACTTGATAACATGATAAAATTTAGCTATAAATTGATACAGAATTGAATATTGCATCATTATCATTTTTTGACATCTGTTTTCCTTGCCGGCATGGGTTAGATGGTTTGACAGGATCCAACTTGATGTCAGCTGCTTAGTCATAGTTTTTATAACTGGATGCCCTTCCTAATGTCAATCACTTTATAACTGCTTTCTGCAAAAAAAAAAAAGAAAACATGTTCTACTTTATATATATATTTTATATATTTTTTTACCAGGATATTGATGATGATTATGAAGTTTATGACAACACCATGAATGCCAACTTAGAATCCCATCTTAAAAGACTCTCCCCTGAAGGGGAAGAGAGAAAGGACTCCTTTCACAGTCCTCAGTCTTCAACTTTATGTTTACCCACTGGAGATGGAAATAGATTATTGGATTCTACCAACAATGTTTCTACAAATTCCCATGGTCCCTATAACCATGCAGAAGGTAAAATAATTGATTGAATTATATTGTTTTCTATGTATGTTTTATGTTCTACTAGCAGAGACACCCAGCGTTGCCCGGGAATAAAATTGTTCCCTATATATTGGAAGAAAAAAGCAAAATATGTTGTAGAGAAATTTGTTATTCTAAATTCAATTTATTTTTCAATTGGGGTAAAATTTATTTTTCAGTTGGGAAATCAATTCACAATATAAAATAATAATAATAATAATAATAATAATAATAAAACATGAAAAATTTTATCATGTGCACAGCATTGTTCTGGAAGAAGTTTAGGTTGATGTTCATTCACAAATGCAGCCGAGTCTGTGATGTCATAATTTATCTCTCTTGCTATGTCTCTTCAAGTTAAATCACTAATTTGACAGTTTGTTTTTGGCAGTCCAGAACCAGACTCTTGCAAATTTTTGCCTCCTGTGGTCAAAACTTGATCCTCAATTTCAATCTGTGTTTGGTTAAAAATTGTTTCAGAGAACTGAATATTGATATCTGGGTTTGCCTGTTGAACTGCATACTTTAAGTCCTCAGCCATGTCCTCACGATGTTTCATCCAAAGCTGTAGGGGACTGCCAAGTTGACACATGTCAATTGTATAATTGCAAAACGGTTACGGAGTTCCCTTGGAGAATCTGATACTGATGCTTCAGTCAATGCAAGGTTCCAATGCTCATCATTTTCTAAAAAACCTTGTTGATAACATAACATGCTTCCCTATAAGTTTCGCACACATGACCATTTATCCTCCTTGAATCTTGGAATGATTTGGGACCATGTACTTCATGGAAAAGGAGCCATAAATAGTAGCATTCAACTTGGCTGGGGGGGGGGGGGGGTCACTATACACTCTTGCAAGAGCGTCAGCCTGTTTCCTCTTGTGTCATTTATTGTTTCTCCAGGTGTAATACTTTGGTTTATTTATCAGTAGGTAAACCAGCAGGAAGTGATGAATAGATCAAAGTTTACAAATGTTTGTGATGAGAAGGAAGAATTGTCTTGTGAATTAGCTTTGTGGGTAAAGGAGTTTTCTTGCATCTTTATGTACTTGACACAACTTAAAAAAGGCAGTAAGGGTAGTTTCTTTTAGAGAAAGTGCTTGTTGCAAGGCAGTTTGTTTTGTAAAGATTACCGCCTGACTGGCCTTCGTGCGGGTGACACGTAAAAGCACTCACTACCCTCTCTGAGTGGTTGGCGTTAGGAAGGGCATCCAGCTGTAGAAACTCTGCCAAATCAGATTGGAGCCTGGTGTTGCCATCCGGTTTCACCAGTCCTCAGTCAAATCGTCCAACCCATGCTAGCATGGAAAGCGGACGTTAAACGATGATGATGATGATGATGATGATGATGAACCCTGTGGCAATTCTCTAGATGGCCTGAGTAATTACCGACGGCATGCGTCTGTAAGACACTATCTTGTCAACTAGATACAGACAAGTCTTCCACAAATCTGCCTGAGCATTTAAAGTGCTAAGAGCCAAAACAAATACTGTAAAGCATTTTGTCCAATGCTCTAACACTCCTGCTAAAACCTTGATCTAGGTTGGTATTTTATTTTATTGTCCTAGGAAGGCTGAAGGGCAAAGTTGGCTTGGGTAAGATTTGAACTCAGAATGTAAAGAATCAGAATAAATACTTGTTAAACATTTTGTTTGATACTGTAAACAATTCTGTAAGTTCATTGCGTAAATATGTTTATATTTTTAATTTTTAAATTCCTCAACACGTAAAGGAAAATGGTCCATTTTTTTCTGTAAACCATGTTTCTGCATCCTGTGAAAATAATTCCTTATTTTATTGTTATGTTGACCCCCCCCCCCCCAACCTATGACTATTAACTGTTCTATAACTTGCTTTTTTTTTCTCTCTTTTTATAGATACCATTCAGTCTTCCAGAAATGTTTCTGAAGAATTTGGTTATTGGTGTAAAATTTGTGATTTGGAGTTTAAAAAGAGATCAGACTTAGAAAACCATTGGCTCTGTGATGTTCACAGAAAACAAGTCAATGGAGGGGAAAATATTACCTTGGAATGTAGTTTTTGTGAACTTGTATTCCGAAATCAAGCAGAACTGGAAATTCACTGTAGAGGAGATCTACACAAAAAAAGGATTACCTCTGATGATAGCTGTGACTGGTTGTATCGAGCACCTCCTAGAGGTTTGCGGGCAGAAGAATATACCATGTGTGTTCGGTAAGAATACTTTAATTTTTGGATCTTCTCATCACCACCATTTTTCTGTTCTCAGCAATCAATGTTCTTGTTTTGTTTTACTTAATTGTTAAAATAAGAATTTTCCTTACACTTGAAAAGACAATATTATGACCAGGTAAATTAGCTCCACAAAGCCTTATGTAAAAAAAATAAATAGAAAAAAACCAAAAAAAAATAGTTAACCTTTGCTGTCATTAACATTTTTGTCCTATTTTTAAAGAAATATAGTAATGTTCTACTCAAAAGTAGCCAATATTTTGGATGGATAAGACAGTGAGTTGGCAGAATCATTAGCATTAACATGAAGGCAGCAAGCTGGCAGAATCTTTAGCGTGCCGGGCGAAATGCTTAGCGGAATTTCGTCTGCTGTTACATTCTGAGTTCAAATTCTGCCGAGGTCAACTTTGCCTTTAATCCTTTCGGAGTCGATAAATTAAGTACCAGTTATGCACTGGAGTCGATGTAATCGACTTAATCTCTTTGTCTGTCCTTGTTTGTCCCCTCTGTGATTAGCCCCTTGTGGGCAATAAAGAAATAAGAATCATTAGCATGCTGGACAAAATGCTTAGTGGCATTTTGTCTGTCTTCATGCTCTGTGTTCAAATTCCACTGTTGTCGACTTTGCCTTTCTTCCTTTCAGGGTCAATAAAATAAGTACCAGTTGAGTACTGGAGATGATGTAATCGATTCCCCCTACCCTGAAATTGCTGGCTTTGTGCCAAAATTTTAAATTAATATTTTAGATGGATTTTAGTAAAGTAACTCACTTTTTCCTTTGTGGTGTTTGGAACCTAACTTAATAAATGTTGATTGAAGGTTTTTAATTTAGAAATTTAAAAAAAAGACCCACTTTAAAATGCCAAGTTTTTGGATCAAAGAACCAGAGGTGGTCTCAGGCAATTTAGTATTGGGAAGTTGAAAGGATGGTTATCTTCTTCTCAATACTGTGATGCTTGTCAGGTAATGATGGCTTTGTTACTTGATCTCAGGGAGATCAGGTAAGCAAACAAGGGGCCACAGTTTTCACAAGGGACACATTGCAACACTAATGATTTTATTAGCTTGTTGCTCTACTATTTATAGATAATAGCAGTGAAACTGTCCAAATCAAATCAATTGCAAGTCTTCATTGTTGATATCCTGATGACAGATGCATGTGATAAGAGGAATGGCTTCAATCTGTATGTATATACAGAAACCAATTTTCAAGACAAAGTTGGATTATAGAGTGTACTTTGAGAACAGAGATAGGTTAGAAACAGAGGACAAGAGATTTGTGTCTCAAATAATATTCCTTTGGTTTATTTATCAGTAGGTAAACCAGCAGGAAGTGATGAATAGATCAAAGTTTACAAATGTTTGTGATGAGAAGGAAGAATTGTCTTGTGAATTAGCTTTGTAATTCAAAGGTTTGAGGGTTTGGGTGAGGGGAAAGAGAAAAGGAATCCATGGCTCTGAGTTCCATCTAACCACTAATTTGATTCCAGTGGCTTACAGCTGAGCCTCTTAAAAAACATAGACTTGTTAGGAGTATCATTTATATAATGATTGGGCAGAAGATACAGGATTATGCACCAGCAAAGATGGCAGCATCCCAAAGTGTTTTCCATGGCTTCAAAGTCATTGTTCTATCTAGCAGCAGGGTTTATTTATTTATTTTTATTTGTTGGGAAGTCTTTTCTATCGGCACTCTCTGATAAACAGTGATGCTATGCAAGTGAAGATGCAGTCAGAAGCAATGTGTTGAGAGACCATGATATTCTCAGTGATGAAAACTGTGAATGTTCTGAACTAAGCTAAAAAATGCTTGTTCCAATATACAAATAAGAAAATAAAACATTTATTGTTTTGCAAAAACTAGCCTAGCTATAATTCAATTAATATAGGCACTTAGAACTACCTTAGATTAGAATACTGGTGTGTATGAAACCAGTAATTTGATATTTTAACCAGTATGTATGATTGCGGAATGGTACTATTTACTGGATTTGTAGAGATGAAAAGAAAACGGAGGAGATGAGTTTTAAAGTAACCCCCCCCCCCCCACACACACACACACAGACTGATAAACATTCTACACAACCACTTTACAAATGCCTCTTCATATATGAGTAATTGATTTCAAACTTTGGTACAAGACCTGCAATTTCTTGGGGTGGGGGCAAGTCAATTATCTTGACCTCAGTGTTCAACTGGTACTTATTTTATTGACCACAAAAGGATGAAAGGCAAAGTTGACCATGGTGAGATTTGAACTCGGAATGTAAAGACAGACGAAATGCCATTGTGCATTTTGCCTGATGTGCTAATGATTCTGCTTGCTTGCTGCCTTAATTACATGAGTAATTGAAATACATATAAATAGGGGTGGTCTGTTCTGAACCACACCCAAACTCAACGTATAGGTGTGAAATGAGGTTTTGTCCATCTATCAATAGGAAATACATAAATATATATGTATATATGTGTTTGTTTTTATCCTTTGTCTTACTTGTGTGAATCCATGATTATGTTTTTAGCAAAAAATATAAGAAATATTATTTTCTATATAAAATGTAAAAATTTGTAAGTTACATGAGATGTATACATGGACATTGAGGAACCTTTTGTTCATGCTCTTTTGTACTAGGAACCATTTGTATACCCACCCCACTGTACATAGATATGCTCTCACACATATACAGTAGGAGTCTTGCAGATCATCTTCTTTGATTGAAAAAAATATATATTTCTGGCTGAGAAATATTATGTCACCCTAACCACTTCTACCATCAATTTTATTCCTGTCACATAAGGTTTTCATAATAAAGCATTACTTCCACAGAACTTTCTTTCATTTTTTTTTCTTCATTGCTTTTTCTTGACAAAGAACAACTGTCCAAAACATGGAACTCACTTCTGTTTCTTCCTTAAAATAAGTTGACTTCTTTTGTTGTTTTTTTTGTTGTTTTTGTTCCGGTAAGAGTACACAATGAAATATATTCTTCAATATTCTCTAAAGGCTCCCTAAAAGTAGTTGATAGCTTCTGTTACCTAGATGACCTAATTTGCAGTAAAGGTGGGTGATCTGACAGCATAATTGTCAGGGTAAGGAAGTTGAAAATTTGAGGAAGCTGTTAGTTCTTCTAGTAACAAAGGGTTCCTCTCTCTGTGTGAGGAGCAGATTGTATGATAATTGTGTACAAAGTAGGATGTTGTGAGGTAAAGAGATGTGGAACTTGAATGCAAATGATTTCAGAAAGCTGGAAAGAAATGAAGCATGCTTCATTGGATATATAATATTAGTGTGGATGGATGATATAAGAGAAGTGGGGGCTGACCAAGACGGTGCTTTTATGGTAATGGTGCTTTTGGGTTTGCTATATAAACAAGTATAGTTGGGTGGGGAAAATTCAAGGGCTGCCCCAGGCAGCATACATTCTAGCCACATCATAGCCAGTGCTAAGTCAAAATGATAACATAACCAATCATTGAAATATTGAATGTTTAAATAAATGTCAGATTGACTGGCATAAATACTGGTGTCACTATAATGACTCAAATAAATAAATAAATAAAGCACCCTGGAGGCCGTTCCCCAGCATGAACACAGTTCAAAAATTGACACTAGGGAAAGAATGAAAGATGAAATCAGTGATGATAAAACATAAGTTAAATGTGTTGTGGAAAGATGAGGCACAGATGAAGCACATTTTCAGCTCAGTGGTGTGATCAATACTTGAAATTATTGCATGTGGTCCTCTAGTAATTCTCACAGTTTTATGAGCAATTCTTGTGATCACCAAAAATAACTGTTTGTATAGGTTTTTACCAAAAATTACATATTGAAACCCTCCTTTTTTTTTCTTTCTTTCTCTCTAAAGGATCTTATCAGAATATCATATACTGTTGTACCAAATTTATCAGTTTCTCTGCAGTATAACATCTCTGTGTATCTTGATCTCTTTCACAAACATTCTTAACCCTACTTCTCTGAAGATAATCTCTACAGTTACCTTCTACCCACCACCAATAACTCCTGTTGCATCCATCATCCACTTGTACTATATATCCATACCCAGGTATGTGTCTCGAGGGTCAACATTTCTAGCATTTAGGTGCAGGTATAGCAGTGTGGTTAAGAAGCTCATTCTGCAGCCATATGCTTCCAGGTTCAGTTTCACTGCATGGCACCTTGAACAATTGTCTTCTACTATAGCCCTGGGCTGGCCATTGCCTTATAAGTGAATCTTGTAGATGGAAACTGGAAGCCCAACATGTGTGCTTGTGCTTTTTTTTAGCCCCACCTCCCCACTTGACAATTTACTGGTTTGGCAAAAGAGACTAAAGTGTCAGACTTCAAAAAGTAAGTGCTGATGTCAGTCCATTTGACTAAAACCCTTTAAAGCATGGCCTTAGTCCAATGACTGCAACAGGTTAAAGATAAAAGAATACCCAGTTTAACACCATCAATTAGCCCTTGGATGTCTTTGATAGGGCCTCAGTTGCAAGTATTTGGATCAAGCCCCTCGTTTGAGGATATCAGGATATTCATTTTGTCAATCTTGGATGTTTCTTTTTTGATAGCTTCACCATCAAAAGTTTATGTTTTAAAATACTGTTTAAAAAAAGGTGAAAATAAAAGCCTGTGTAATGAGGATTTTATAATTGTTACTGAATGAAACTTACTGTTTGTGTCTATGTTTTTTAGTTTCCTGGAAACTGGTAAGTGCTCTTACAGTGAAAACTGTACTCAAGCTCATTCCGAAGACGAATTACAAGAGTGGAAGGACAGGTTTGAATTTAAGAAACAGTCACTTCAAAAGGCTCGGGACAAGCAACTTCATGGAATTTCTTACATGGAAAAATTGGCTGAAAAGTTGTTACTTTCAGAAAATCCTGAATCTTTGGTAATAATTTGTTTTAATTTGTCATTTGCAGTATTTGGTTGTGTTGTGGTGCAGAGGTTGCAGCAATCAGTAGTTCGTCGTATCATTTATAATGTATTTGCCCCTTATAGGAAAATTGTTAATATATGTCAAGTTTATAAAGGAGCCATTCATATCCAAATGTTAGTCTATTGCAGCAATTAATTATAAAGGTTTAACTATCTCCTGTCATGCATTATATTTGGCCTTTTATTTTCAATGTAGACTTTAGCATTTAAACCGGCCATATCCAGCCAAAATATTCAATTTGTTTTATGTTCGAACTGACCAGATCCAAGCTCACACACCTACCCTACAATGTTATTCTACATTAAACAATCACACCATCGAAATCTCAAAGATATGAGCTAGTGCATGATTTATTCAAAACAATGTAAATCAATAATCATTATGTTTGATAGAACAATCTGAACACTAAAGGGTTAATCGAAATCAAACTATGTCTGTTAAATAGGGGGGCTTTGATTATTGATCTAATAAAAGGTGATTGACTTTTATTCTTCATCCTATGTTTAAGTATTGCATCAGTTATGCTCTACTGACACCTCTTTCAATGTTTAATCAAAATCTAGATGGGGTCCACAAAACCCTAAGTGTGGAGGCTTTGATTATTGCACTGTATTTGACTTTATTCTTTATCCTGTTAAAATATTGCAACAGTTATATTCTCTAGTGGCACCTTTCTCTTCAACTTGTTTTCTTTAGTTTAATTATATCAAAAGTATCAATTTCCTTACAAACTGGAATCAGTCAATTTATTTTAGCTTTAGCAGTTTCGATTAAGTGAAAAAAAAAAAACAAAAAAAACTAATGATCTTATTTTTCTACCCTCAAATTTTTACATTAAAAAGCTCTGAAAATTAATATAATTTGAGAAATGCCTTTCACCCTGCAAAATTCTTGATGGCATTCCATCTTTCTGTGAACTTGTGAAATTGATTACATTCAGATTTGAATGCAATCAAACCTGACAGTTAAGTCTACCTTTTTTCGATTAGCACCTAACATATTACCATTATTATTGAGGTAGAACAAGAAATGTTTGTTAGCAAATCAAATGTACTTTACTTGTTGTTCATAATAACAAATTTAAACTTTTTGTTTTTGTAATATTTAGTCTCTTTCTCATAATTAATTTTTTTTTTTTTTTAATCATTTCAGCTTGTTTCCAATTTGGATTATGTGAAGTTACACATAAATTCTGACTTGAAAGTAAATATGTCCAATAAGAAGTGTACTAATTCTTGGACTTTCACTGTTACTAGTAAGGTAAGAAATATTTTTTTTATATATTCTTTTTATCTGTATATACTGTGTATTTTCAGATTGTTAAATCGGAGCTAACGACATTAAAATTGTTAAATGTTTGATTAATGTCAGTCTTGCAAACAAAAAAAAAAAAAAAAAAAAAAAATGATCTTTTAAAATATATTTGGTAGTGGAACTACTTTTGTTGTATATGCTATATTTGAAGTACTTATTTTCTTTCTCTGCTGTATGTAATTTTTATGAAAAACTAATGGTCCCTTTTCTTTGGTGTTGACATAGTATCAATAATATAGCTTCATTTTCCTCTGTCTGCTTTAGTTTGCTTCTTCTATTTTAGATGTAAG
Organism: Octopus bimaculoides; assembly: GCF_046866305.1. Lineage (NCBI taxonomy): Eukaryota > Metazoa > Mollusca > Cephalopoda > Octopoda > Octopodidae > Octopus > Octopus bimaculoides. The sequence goes on from NC_142933.1 coordinate 97,832,047, forward strand.
CTAGTAATAGTTCATATTTAATTCAGTTCTTGGGTGTGAGTTTAATAGATGAGGTGCATTCAAAACGTATCCAACTATTTTTCCCACCAGACCTAAGGACAAAATTCTTTGGGTGAGAGGTGACGCCCCTCTTCTTGCGCATCAGTGAAAATTTTTGCATTGATAGGCTGCATCAGTTCCCAGCAATAGAGTAAAAGGCAGATTGTATGATGCCTGTGAATGAACAGCTGTGAAACATGAGCTGTGATTACAGAGGATATGCAAAGGATGAAAGAAGTGAAATCAGAATACTCTGCTGGATGGGTAATGTCAGTGTGCATGTATGGGAGAGTGTAAATGATTTAAGAGAAGAACTGGGTATAAGAGGCATCAAATGCTGTATGCAAGAGAGAAGACTGTGCTGGTATTGTCATGTGATGTGTATGAATGAAGACAGCTGCACAAGGAAGTGTCAATCTCAAAATGTAGAGGGAACCTGTGGAAGGGGTAGACCCAGGAAATTGGATGAAGTGGTGAGAAATGCTCTTCAGAAGTTGAGCATCACAGAGGAGGTGACAAGGGGTCAATACTTCTGACAATTACTGTGCTTGAGAAGACACATCAAGCTAAATAAAATCTTGGTCATCCATACATACAAGTATGTCTTTTATGACCGTATCCCCCGACTCAGCTTCCTTGTCCTACTGGATAGCCAAGTATCTCCTCTGGTGACCCCATTAGTGCTAGTGCTACATAAAAAGCACTCATGCTGGTGCTACATAAAATCACCCATGCTGGTGCTACATAAGAAGCACTCATGCTAGTGCGGTGCCACATAAAATCACCCATGCTGGTGCCACATAAAAAGCACCCGTGCTGGTGCCATGTAAAAATAGCACCTGTGCCAGTGCTCTGTAATTAAGCACTTGTGCTGGTACCTGATAAAAAAGCACCCATGCCAACACCTCATGAGAAAGCATTATTATGCTGGTGCTGCATAATAAGCACCCAGTATACTCTGTAATGTGGTTGGTGTTAGAAAGGGCATCCGGCTGTAGAAAACTTGCTCAAAACAGACAATTGGAGCCTCTGGTTTGCTAGCTCCTGTCAAACCACTCAACCCATGCCATCATGGAAAACTAACGTTAAATGATGATGATAATTATAGGAGACATAAGTTAATGAACGGTGGTTAATATTGAATATTTAACATCCACTTTTCTATGCTTGCATTAGGCAGGGGGAATTGTTGAGGTAGATTTTCTACAGCTAGATGCCCTGCCTGTTACCAACCCTCACTTGTTTCTGAGCAAGGTAATATTCGCCCATGACATGCATGTTTTTCATGGAAGACTGGGAATGAATAACATCACTTGTATGATGAGGATGATGATCCCTTGCAACCCTCACATTCCAAGGCAAGGGCGTGCGCACACACACACACACACACACACACACACACACACACACACACACCGAGGGCTTCTTTCGGTTTCTGACATGTAGCTGTAGTAGAAGACACTTGCTCACAGTGCTGTACAATAGAGCTGAACCTAGACTGCGTGGTGGGAACCAATCTTAAGTGCACAACCACCTCTGTGCCTAGACCTGATCTTTGTAAAAGTATTCCTTATGGTTTAGGTGAGTGATATGCTTCTTTGGGCATATTTTTAATGCTCAATTGTCACTTGTTATATCTTTGTTATTTTCATAATGTTTTCATTTATTTCTCTGTCTTATTTCAGGTATGTCTTCACAGAGTAATCTTGTTGGATGACAATAGTCGGCTATTTTTCCGCATTTCCAGCATTTCTATTGGTCCACGTAAAGCCCAAAAACATCAAAACATTGAAAATCTTTGCCAAGAATGGGTTAATTATGAAGCATATCAAACAAAGAACATACCAAGTCCAAGTACTGTAGAGAATGTCTATAGGATCAAGGTATTTAACTCTTTGCTTTCATTATCTATTTTAAAATGCTTGACCTCATCATAATTTTCCTAATTTATTGAATTCATTTACTTGAGAAGCTAATTCATCTAAAATAATTCAAAATTTCACTAAAATAATTTTGAATTATTTTGCTAAAATAGTTTTGCATTATGAAATTAAAATTTTTTTTTTTATCCATACATTGATCTTTGCTGCCCATTATTGCTGGGATGGTCATGGGGGTAGTGTCCTCAGGCACCTCCTCCATAGGGTCTTGCCAGAAGCAACTGTCATTACACTTTCTGGCTGGATTCCCAGACATAACTGACTGAGATTATGGATATTATTCAACCCTTAGGTCTCCTGCCCATTGGCTCAGAGTCTTACAATTCCTAAATAATTTTACAATATAATTTTTTTTTTCACTTACTGTCCAAAGTAATGTAGCTGCATCCCCATGTGGCTTATTTTATGTTTCTCTTTATTAAGGCACAGATTTTCTGTCAATTATACATGGTGTCTTGACATTGGAGAAATTTTCTGCTAGATTTCAACCATTCTTACATAAGAACTGGCTGGAATAGATTGTTCATATCTGTTTAGACTAGATTAAATTAATGGTGGGTAGTAATCCAAACAGAAACAATTTAAATGAGAAGAGAGAATTAATTATAGATGGAATGGACTGGTTGGTGATTCAGATTATTTTTTTTATTAATATGCTTGCAGAGAGTGGGTTTTATCCATGTCTGCTCAAATTAGAATGACAGTGAGATTGATTTGTTTATATAAGACATAAATTTGCAAGGTTAATAAGTAAGCCTTGAAATGGACAGCTTTGTATTACTTGTTGTCAAAGAGAAAGAGGTGCAGTATGAATGGTGAAGAGGAGAGAGGTATGTGTTATGGATCATATTAGTTGGAACTGGACACAGATTGCAAATTTCTTAAGAGCAATAGTGTTTTAAATATCCACCACAAGGTATTATCTAGTGAAGCTAGTTGATGCTTTTAATGTTTATTGAACCCTAGTATGCTGTTCAGTCGGAACAGATTTCTTTTGAGGCTGGAAACTAATTCAGTATTATTAGTTTGTTGGAGTTTTTTTTAACTTCAAAATTGTGGCTTTTATTTCAATGTGATTTTTTTTTTTTTTTTTTGTCTGTTGTTATAGGTGGTCTTCAAGACAAATATCTATGGTACATTTCGTCAGATTATTGTTTTTGATTTTGGAACTGACCCTCTACTTTCGAAAGAAATGCATGTTGAATCTGCTCCTATCCCTGAAGGAGATAAACTTTCAAAAGACTTAATGTCATTTGATGCAAACAGATGGAATGAATTCAATATAGATTTGGTGAAGTTTGAACCACAGTATGTTTTAATTTACTCACTTTCCTAGAGTTTACTTGAAATTTAAACTAGCTATTTGATATTTTTTTGTCTCGAAGCTATTATGTCCAGGAAAAAAATATTTCCTTGAAAATGAAGAATATTTTTCTCTAATTAATATTTTAATTTTGTCTTGCTTAGTATTATAATAAAAAAAAATAATGAAGTCAGTTTATAATTAAGCAAGTTTTAGATATTTAGCTTTCTTTCCCTGTTAGCTTTACCCATTTCTTTTAACTTTTATCTGATAGATGCTTTGTGAAATATCAAACTGAAATTGTAATAAGGTGTTATAATTATCAATATTAAAACGTTGCAAACTTATATATCTGAGTTTCAAATCACACTTTTTTAACTGACAGTTGTAAATAAATAATTCTGGATGAAAAAACTGAGAAAATGTAACTTTAAACCTTGATCTTAACTTTAAAATTATTTGTTAATTATTTTTCTAGTCCTCTTCCTTTATCTGAAAAAGAAGAATTTCTGTTGGAGGAATATCCTCTACCAGATCCCAATAAACTACAAATGCGAGAAGTGATATCGCAAGCTTTCTGTCGAGAAAATTACAGGCAATGGATGCATGACCTCTTGTATTTTGAAGAACTTACACAATTTGGTTTAATTTCTCGGTAAGTTGTTTTTTTTTCCTTTTATATTGCAATGTTATATAAGGCAGTAGAGTGTTGGATTAACTGTCTCTCAGCTCTGTCTCTTTCTATTCTCATTTCAAGTTCAACTAGGATTGACTTTATCCCTCATCCTGTTGAACAAGACATTGAATCCAATAAACATTTTGTTACAATTTTTTTTTTATTTTTAACCATTTTGTCTCAAACAAGGCATGAGGCCACAATGGTGTATGGGACTACAAAGACAGAAAAGAGGTCACCTGTAAGTTGAAAAGATGTTGATTGACAGAAAACATAAAAGGACTGAATATTATAGAAAAGAGGAAAGCAAAACAATGGTAATGAATTTCTGATATCAGCAGTTCAAGGAAAGAAGCTAATAGGAAAAAATAGGCATTTTGACTAACCGGAAGCTCAACATAGAAACAATGTACCTGGGATAAAGAAGCAGGTGACACATCTAAAGGTGTTGAAAAGAGGTACTAGACCAGGGAGTTCATCAGAGTAATGATCATTGAAATCCTTATATAAAACACACAACAAAGATGCATTTTGGTGATGATCCAAAAACTTGAACCTAGTAGTTCTGAATTTGATCAAGCAAGTTAAGTCAGTGGATTTTGATAGCAGATTTATGAGTAGATTCTGCTGGCAATGACTAACTATCTAATCAAGAATACTTCTAATATGTAAGTTTGGCAAATTCTCTATCCATCTCAGTGTGAGCATAAATGTCTGCTTATGTTACTTGTAAAAGTTAGTGAATTGAGGTCGTGAAGCACTTCCTCAAATTCAGGAAAATATCATTTCAAGAGAAGATATTATAGTTGTTGATATTAATAGAGCAATATTTATTTTTTTACAACAATACTTCTGGAAAAAATATTGCATCACATAGAAGGATCATGTTTATATGAAGAATTGCTTCCAATAAGAACAGATATGTTGAAACTGAAAGCTTATATAGACTATATTAAGATATCTTTTTCTAGTCATGTACTCAAGCTCTTTAACCATATTGCCAGAATAAAACATTGAATTCCACTCTGATTGGAGATAGAAATGGAAATCCTATTTGACTTAATGCAACACACAATATTATTTAATGGAATCATGCCATTATTAGAAATGGGAGATGAAAACAAAGGAACCATGCAACCTTAGACTGATGCACAAAGTAACTTTTTACAAGACAGCTGTATTATATAATATCTGAACAAAATCTTCTCTTTTTCTTTTTATATGAGGAAAAATATATACTTGTATTAAGATATACATAGAATTTAGAATTGCATAAGATACATGATTTTGATTTCCCCATTCCATATTAAGGTCCATTTTTGAAAATTCTAATTAATATCTGAAAATATAGTGACACTTTTGAACTAAATATAGAACACTTTTTGTGTTTGTAATTATTTATTGGAGTATTGACAAAAGTGCCGATGGCACATATGAAAGAGTTTCACCAGCTCTTCATTTCTGATTTTTTTTTTTGTGTTATTTGTGTTTGAATCCATACTTAGTTTAAACACTGTAAATATGAATAGGTTTCTGTTTGAATTTATTATTGGTGAAACTCAATTTCATTTCTGGTGCTTCGATATCCAGAAATTTATCTCCAGTATAGACACAAGCATAGCTGTGTGGTTAAGAAGTTCACTTTGCAACCTCATGATTTCAGGTTCAGTCTTACTGCATGGTACCTTGGACAAGTATTTTCTATAGCTCTAGGCCAACCAATGCTTTATGAGTGAATTTGCTAAATGGAAACTATGTAGAAGCTTGTATGTGTGTGTTATGTTTATCCCTAATCACCTCTTGACAACTGGTTTTGGTTTGTGTACATCCCTGCAACTTAGTGGTTTGGCAAAAGAAACTAATAAAATCATTGCCAAACTTTTTAAAGAAATATAAGCATTAGAGTCAATTTGTTCGACTAAACCCTTCAAGGTGGTGCTCCAGTATGGTGAAAGTCCTGTGGCTAAAACAAGTTAGATAAAAGAAGAAAAATATTTTCATTGTCAAACTTCACAGTATAAGAATAATAAGAAATCACTAGATATAACAGAAGAAAATTGAAACTGATTAAAAAAATTGTCTGATGTAAAAAGCACCCAATTCACTCTGTCAAGTAGCTGGCATTAGGAATTGTATCCAGCTGTAGAAACCATGCCATAGCAGACGGTGGAGCTTGGTACAGTCCTGTCAAGCTTGGTACAGTCCTGTCAAGCTTGGTACAGTCCTGTCAAGCTTGGTACAGTCCTGTCAGCTCCTGTCAAGCCATCCAACTCATGCCAGCATAAAAGATGAATGTTAAATGATGATGATGAGCAGATCAGAGGAGAAACTGTTAAACCTATGCTAGTTTGGCTCTGTGCAGTCAGAGGGATTGTTAGGTGACCCACTTGAACTGACCTGACATTTGCTTTGTGTCATATGTTTATGAAAATTCGGCATAATTTTAATTCCTCCATTCAATTATAATAGTAAAAAGTTTGAAGAAAAAAAAAAAAAACGTTAAAAATATTAATTTTAGAATTCAGTTTGGTTTTAAATATCTTTTTTACAATTTCAGAATATTTTGTGTGTTTTATTTTTTAGGTTCAACATTAAAGTTACTTTGCAGATTGTGAATCGATTCATGTTAGTTCCTGGTGGGTACCGTTTAGCAAAATTCAGTTCAGATGGTCAGTTATTTGCCAGAATGAAACTTGAAAATGAACTTTCTGAAGATACAATGCATGGTCGATTGATTTTGCAGAGTGCTAATGCTGTGTGGTTTTCATCTTGTTATTCATTTGAAAACAATTCTCAAAAAAATGATGTTGAAAAGGTATTTACAGGTTTTTATTCTTCTTTTCTGAATATTTTTTTAAACTTTAGCATTTAAACTGGCCATATCCAGCCACAATATTCTACTTGTTTTATGTTCAAACTGACCGAATCCAGCCTTTCCTACCTACCCTTCAATGTCAATCTAAGAATAAAACAACCACATCATTGAAATCTTGAAGCTACAAGATAATGCATGATTAACTCAAAACAATGTGAATAGATAAGCATTACATTTGACTGGCAACCTTACTAGTGCCAGTAGCATGAGGAAAACACACCAGAAAGGACATTATGATAGACATCCAGCTGTAGAAACCATGGCAAAGCAGACATTGGAGCTTGCCACAGCTCTGTGGCTCAAATGCTGTCAAGCCATCCAACCCATGACAGCATAACAAGATAGATGTCAAATGGTGATGATATTATCTCATTTCTACTGCTAGAGCTAACTGTTATAATTGTGACAACATCATAATAGTAGCAGTCTTTCAAACTCCCACCATCTCTAGTAATGGAGCAGTAGTATTTCAAATACATAGCAAATATTATTTGTTTTAGCTGATAATTCAATAATTTATAATTGCATCTCAAATGCTTTGTTCTTTGTGCACTCAAAATAAAATTTAGAAAACAATATATATTTTCGAAGTTTATAGTCCATGTTCAGCTGTTGATTGGTTCCAACATTTTATGCACTCAGCCATTTTGATGTTGCTGTTTTTGTTTGCCCCTTTCAATGCACAAAACTTTGAGGTTTCACCTCCACACCTGTCACGACGCTTGGTTGCCCTGTGGCTTTGGCCCATTTGGAAAGAGGCCTATAAGAGGTGAGAGTGCGAAATTGTCTTCAAAGACCACCAAACATCATTAAAATGAAATCTTTATCATTGACTTCATCGCTATCACAACCATTACTACAAGCAATGCAATCAAACTCATTAATAAAACGCAATTATGACAAAGTTAGAAACAATTATTATTCTTTTTTTTACTTGTGTATGCTTTATTCGATTTTTATTCTTTTACTCCTCAGGTTTATGAGGCTATAATAGAAGATAAAGGTAAAGATTTTGTCTTCTTCCGTTTATCATCCAAAAGTGTATGTGATCTTCAACTGAAAGCTGATCAAGAATTAACAGCTCATGTAAGCCTCAGTTTTACTACTATTATTATTCCTCCTTTGTAATACAGTGTAGGTAAAATTGCACGGAGTCTTTAATCATCTGTCAAGTTACAACAAGGACCTCAGACAGATAATACCTTCCTTAAGATGTGTGCTGTACCCAATAAGGCTGCTTTTTGCAAGACACCAATCTTGCATAGGATTTCCAGTTGCCTTAAGAAGTTATTATTATGATTATTATTATTGTTGTTATTATTATTATTATTATTGAGTGAGAGAGCAGTGCATGCCATCAAAGTGACACTGGGGTAAAATATACAAAGCCCAATATACCCATCATGACTACCCGTCTGATAAGGGTACACCAGGCACATGCATCACAACCATACGTGCGCGACATGGTGATCTCATATCAAGATAAACAGCACATGACCTCACAGGTGGGGCCCAGTTAGAATTTTCTTCAGGTCGAGTAGTCCATCCCGCACAAAAGGCCCCTGAATAAGGTTTGTTTAAGGATGTTGAGCAAAACACCCATGTTTCCAAAAGTGAATTATTCAAACCCCGAAGAATTCTTCTCAACACATGGCTATGATGCTCCCCCACTACTTCTGCTTGTGATCAGAGATCCACATATCGTCGGCCACCAAGGGACATGCTCAACTGGTTAAGGTCAAACAATTGACAAGCAAATCTTTGGTATTGAGCAGAATATTTGCTGTAGCCCATCTTTTATACCAAGACAAAACAATGTACATAACACTTCCAATCAATTAAGAGCAGAAGCCATGAGAACCAATGACTGGTACTGCTGCTGCTGCTATTATTATTATTATTATTATTATCATCATCATCATCATCATCATCATCATTATAATAATAATAATAATAATAATTATAATAATAATACTTTTTTAATATTGCTGGTTCTGCATTTTGTGCTTGAAATATCTATAACATTGAATGTGGATGGTGGTTACAATGTACTTTATTTATCAGATTCACATTTGTTTTGGATTAAAAGGTGTGAAAATAAATATTGATTGCTTTGATGTTTACAAAAAGAACAAAAAAAAAAAGGATTTCTATACAAGATACTTCACCCCTTTTAATTCCAGGTGCAGTTTCAGTTGAATCGGTTACCTAAATGTGAAATGCATCATGCCATTGATAACTTACCTGACCTGGACATTGTATTCCCCAATATGTTACACGCTCCTAGTGTTCCCTGGGAAATTGATAGGTAAGTTACACTTTAGATTTCATTTAAATATTTCATTTTTGTATTTGGTTTACAAGATTCTTGATGTGAACTCCTGTGTTGAAACAGGAGGGTCATTATGCCAATAATACACACATGCACTGGTTCTATTTCACTTATTTTATTATTTATTTGTTAATTAATTAACCAGTGGTTGTATGGTAAGAAGCTTGCTTCCCAACCACATGGTTCCAGGTTCAGTCCCACTGCGTGGCACTTTGGGCAAATGTTTTCTACTATAGTATCAGGTTGACCTAAGTCTTGTGAATGGATTTGGTAGATGGAAACTGAAAGAAGCTTGTCGTGTGTGTGTTTATGTGTGTGTGTGTGTGTCTGTGTCTGTGTCTGTCTGTCTGTCTATGTCCCACCACCGCTTGACAGCTGATGTTGGTATGTTGATGTCCCTGTAGCTTAGCAGTTCAGCAAAAGAGACTGATAGAACGAGTACCAGGCTTAAAAGATAAAATTAACTTCTCGACTGTTTGATTATTTGTTCGATCAATCGATCAGATAGGCTTGTTAAAGTCATTTCATTGCCATTCATGGCCTCATCATTGTCATGCCTTCTCTGTTCCAGTCTGCATAAGAAAACAAAATAGTCATTAGTACATATGAAAACTAGTAATCTTTTACCTAAAATAAAAAAAAGCAGAAGTACAAGTTAAACAAGTCAACAACAAGCCACAATTATTATTGTTTGGAAAGTATTATATTCACCTTACACTGACTATTCTAAATTGAATTTTGGATAGTTGGTCTTTATGTATGATATTTTCTCTTTGAAAACCCTTGACACATATCAGTTCATGGTTGCTTATATAATTACAGAAGTAGAGAACTGCTAGAAGAGACATCAGTAAACTGTGGTCTGTGAAACTTTCTGAAAGAAGGCATGACTATCGAAAAATTACCTTGAATTTTTTTTAGTAGTACAGTTCCCTTGATGATGAGCCATGTCTCATGTGGCTTGCATTTCAGAAGGTTGCTTGTTCCTGATCTAAACTGCTCCAAGAATGGTTTTCAGTATTACTGCAGCTATTTACTGATAGCAAATAGTTGCTGTAGCTGGTCACTTTTCCAATTTCATAAGGAATCGTGTATTAATTTAGAGTTTTTTAAAGTTTTCAAATTGGTCTAAAGAGTTACGGGTCTATAAGAGTTGTGTGAGAACTGCAATGTTGTATGGGAGTGAGACATGGTGTCTGGGAGAGAGAGAGATGGTAATTTTGAGAAGGACAGAGAGCAATGGTGAAAGAAATGTGTGGGGTGAAGCCGTTTGATAAGAGGAGGACTGAGGATTAGATGGGAATGCTGGGATTGGAGGAATCAGTGGAATGGTTGGCAAGGATGAATGGAGTGAGGTGGTATGGGCATGTGTTGAGGCATGAAGAGCATTTTCTGAGGAAGGTGATTGCATTTGGGGTAAATGGAGTTTGAAAGCGAGGTAGACCAAGGAAAAGGTGGAGGGGACAGGTAGGGGAGGAGATTGGTTTGAAAAAGGAGGACGCCCAAAACTGGGTGAGATGGTGTGAGGGTGGTTGCTATGACATTGAGGTAGATCTGGCCACCCCGTTAATGGGGACTAAACCCAGATTTAAAATACTGGATGATGATGATGATGAAACCAAAAGTATCATAAACGAAGGTTCAGGCATAGCTGTGTGGTTAAGAAGTTCATTTCATAATCCTATAACATTGGGTTCAATCCTACTGCATGGCACCTTGAGTAAGTTTCTTCTACAATAACTTTAAACCAACCAATACTTTTATGAAGAAATTTGGTGAACAGAGACCTCTGCTTATTTATTCTGGAAAATATATCCAGTTTAGTTTGGAGGCTTTTTTTTTTTTTATAGAGAGAATAGATGACTTGGTGGAATGATTTGGTAGTTTTTACTGAATTATTAGTTGTTTCTTTTTGGGTTTACTATTTTACAAGGACCTGCTAGACATTTTTTTGACCATAGGAACAGTTTTTGTGGACTTGTGTGATCTGCATGTCCAGAAGAAAAATGAACATTTGGTTAGTCGTTGTTGTGAAGTACTGATTAAGCAATTCTATAATAATGCTGGAAGTCAGCTGAATGACAAGGCATGAGACCCATAGATCTATCTTCCTAATTATTCTGTGTTTACATCTAATGAAGGACCATCTCTGATGGAGTGAATAGTGTTGGTAAAGAAATGTTCTACTACTTAATGAAGCAGTTATGAAAGATTTATGAGTCATAAATTTATGACTCGTATGGTCATATAAAGAAAGAATCTAAAGATCATTTCATGATGCATTAAAATTTTTGGTATTTCAGATCATGATTCATTGAATTTTTGTTTCTTCTTTTTTTCTTCAGTTCTTTGGAAGGTCTGCTTGATTCCCGGGTGAATGAGAAACAACGACAAGCTATTGCAGGAATAATAGCAGATTCTAATGGTGTGCGTTTACCACCTTTATTGTTGCTTGGGCCTTATGGAACAGGAAAGACCTTCACACTTGCCCAAGCTGCCAAACTTGCCCTTCAGAAGAAAGGAACTCGAATAATGATCTGTACCCATTCAAATAGGTAATTTTAAAACCGTTTTTTCTAAATTACATTACAATAACATTGACATATGATACTAATAAAGTCATATAATCATCTATTTTATTATTGATTAAATTCTAATATTTTTTCAGGGTAAAGTATTCTCCTTTTCTCTATTTATTAAATCACAATATCACAGTATTGACTAGGTCATCAGATGCTGTTACGTATCACTGGTCACTATGCACTTCCAGTTTTGTCTTGATTGTGCCATTCTTTTCCGTCTTAACCCAAATTGCTCGACCAAATTGTCTTCCCATTGTCATAGTAAATTATTGTCATTTTCAATAATTTCTACCTTCTACAATCAGTGATCTTTCAGAGTGGATTTCACCTAAAAAAAAATAGTGGACAGGGGATAAATTTGGAGAATAGTGCAACTAGGGAAGGAAAGTTGTCTTGCACTTTGCCCAAAATATAATGGATAAAGAATAACACATAAGGAGGTGTTTCATTGTGATGCAGCATTCATGTTTTGTTTGTCCATGTCTCAGGTTTCTCTTTTCACATTGCCTCTTACGAACACCTCAGGACATTAAAGTAAAATTCTTTACTGATTTTCTGACCACATGAAACAGACATGTGATGAATGACACCCTTCCTATCAAAAAAACAATGATTAACATCACCACGTTTTACTGATTCTGACACTTTATTTTAGATATCAGTGACAGAGACAGTTTTGTTATGATTTCAGCATGGTTTGTGCTTCATCAGCAACAGGTATTTTTCTAACACCGCATGCTGGTCAAATCTCTTTTCCACCATTATACAGAGAATCAGCAACTATTTATTTGCTGGCTTTGCTAACAGCTGGCAGACCAGGTAAAACTCAGATAGCAATGGAGGCAGTATTATTACTGAATGGCAACCTTTATATCCTGCTTAACATGGATATATAATACTGCCGTATTCACCCTGAGAAAGTTTCTTATGCAGATGTCTTGTGTATGAAAACACCAATATTGGTAGCAGATGAGAATTGCCAAGCACCAGTGGTTTAACCGTTGTATCATATGATTTCAGTGTCTTGCACTTTGTCAGCAACTGGTATCTGCTAACATTACATGCTAGTTATGGCAACAATGACTCAGCCCTCTGTGATGATGCCTTTTTTGCTTCAACTTTATAGGTTTCATTTCCTATTATGACACTTCTCAGAAAGTTTTCATTTCAGAAAGTTTTCATCACTGCATGCACTGATGTGATGTGATCATCATTTGTTGTTATGGAGTTTCACTCAAGTTTGAGATCATTTTGATGGATGTCATTCCTGATTTGAAGGGTGCCAATGCACCCTTCGTGACATTGTGTACGACTCAATCTTCCCATTTGTTGTGTTACACCATTGGAAAGCGCTTCATAAAAGCATTTTTAAAATTTGAATTACATTTTCACAGAAACATATTACTCTTTCAAATCTTTAATTGTTGAACTTGTGACAAATCACCAAAACATAGGTTTATTCTATCATGTGTAACTTAGTGACTAACTGATGTAGCATGATGTGACTGTTATTAGACTGAAGGCCAAGATTACTCATACATGAATCTTTATTCACAAGAATGCTTACACTTGTTGAATAGCATGCTGTTTTAAAGTCTGGTTTCTTATATAGACAGACTTTGTACAAGTAATATTATTTTTATTTATTTTAGAAATGCTACTAATCTGTATTATATAACATTTATTTAATATCTTTATATTGTTTTATCTAGTGCGGCTGATCTGTACATTAAAGAATTTTTCGACCCTTATGTAACAAGTGGACACCCTGAAGCACGACCTCTCCGTATCTATTTCCGAAAAAGATGGGTACTCACTGTTCCTAGCTCAGTGATCAAGTACTCATTACTGCAGCCTGATTCAACATTCCGAGTCCCCACAGTTGAAGACTTGAAAAATCATCGAGTTATTATAACAACTCTTAATCAATCTCGAATCATTTATGATTTGAATTTGGGTCCAGGTATGATTGAATTCTCAATTTTTATTTTTCACTTCTTGTTTTTAAAATTACACTTTGCAACTGGCTACATTTGATTTAAAATTTTTGTATAATGTTCTGATATTTTTTTATATCTTCCGATATTTTTTTAAGACAGCCAAACATTAAAAGATTTGTTGAAATATATTCATATTTGGTTGTTTGTTTTCTTCAGATTTTTTCACACACATCTTCCTTGATGAAGCTGCTCAAGTCATGGAAACTGAAAGTCTTATCCCATTGGGTCTTGCTGGAGTGAATACAAAAGTAGTCTTAGCTGGAGATCATATGCAAGTAAGTGGAAAGTCTTAAGTGACATACATTTTTAAAAAATCATTTTTTAAAACTGTCTTTATGTATATTCCTCTGTTGTCAACACCCCTGTGCCATATTTTGAATTAAATATATTTGATATTCATTTGAGTGTCACAAATATTAAATTCAATATCATTATTATTATTATTGTTATTGTTATTATTCAGATGAGTCCCGAGATATATGCTGATTATGCTCGGCAGAGAAATTTTCACCGCTCATTGCTTGAAAGACTTTATGAAGACTATCCAATAGAGTCTCCTTGTAGGATTATGCTCCATGAAAACTATCGTTCAACCATTGAACTTGTAAACTTCACATCTAGTCTTTTTTATGATAACAAACTAATTTCGGCGGGGCAGGAATCACGCCATCCCCTCTACTGGCCATTTACATTTTTCACTGCTAAAGGTGAAGAAGTACAGCACCAAAATAGTACAGGATTCTTTAATATTGCAGAGGTGAGTATTCCTTAATTGTTTGCACTGGTTTTAGTGATTGAATTGTGGCCATACTGGAGTGCAGCTATCTAGGGAGTATAGTTGAATAAAGCAACTTTCAGGTACACACAGGATGAATTTAAACTCTGAATGTAAAGGGAGATAAACCAATACTACGTGGTATTCTTTCTGGTGGTCTCTGGATTCTGCTATTTACTTGTATATTTATAATTTGTTATTATCATCAAAGATTCATAGATTTTTTTTTCGTTTTGAAGAAAGTGTCCATTAGCACTCTCTAATTTTGAATTAATAACTGGATAGGATGAATGTGGAGTACCATCACAGAATTGATCTTGTTTAAAAGCAGGATATAAAGATCATGTGGTATAAATTACAAATATCAATTTATTAAATGTTGGTTGTTTCTTTTTCTAAAACGGAACACTTTGTACACAGGATAAAGAAGTGTGATTCCATAAATTATAGGAGGGCTTAATAAATTTGATTTATTCAAAGAAATATAAGCTCTAACATTTCAAGCTTTGTTCTTTGTATGAGAGTGAGAAAAGAGAAAACATGGTGTTATAGTTATCAATCAAACTCTCCTGTTGACTTAGTGTTGTCAATGCAGACCATTTACTTATCCCTGAAAACTCAGCTCCAGATATTTTTCTGTCTATTTAGATTCAGTGAGTAATATTACTACTGTTTTGTTACAGGGGCTACAAGCTACAGTAGCATTCACCCTTAGGGTTTAGCCGCATTTAAGTGGCAAATATACTTCACCTTGTCGTGTAGCTACTGTTTATACCTCTTTCAGAGATTTACTATTGCTTGTTTACACTTTTTTAGATCAGTGAATTTTCGTCACTACAAAAAGGATATATGTATTTGCATTGGGAGCCCTTCGCATCGAAGATTGGTGATTGTCGTACGCTGACGAAGGGTAAATACCCAGAAACCCGGGTCCGTGTGTATCACGTCAGATCGACGATGGGAAGGATGACTTCCCTTTGCAAATACCGACAGGGCACAGAAAGTGTGTCAGTAGCCAGCTGGAGGAGATGTTCTCCTGGGGCTACAAGCTACAGTAGCATTCACCCTTAGGGGTTAGCTGCATTTAAGTGGCAAATATACTTCACCTTATATTCTAAAGTTAACAACTTAGAATTAAAAGATACAGTCAACTGTGTTAAAGGATTAATGCATCGCTTAAAAAATTCCCTTTCATACTAATTATCGAGTTTTTAGAGAGTAATCAAAATGTTGTAGTTTCATAAATTTAAGCTGTATTTCAAATCTCAGTGAAAATGGTTTTATTTTTAGGTTTATGAGGTGGCAGAAAGAGTCACAGAATTAGTGAAAAGTTGGCCCTCTGAGTGGGAGCCATTTGGTGAAAACAGCATTGGTGTGGTAACTCCCTATGGTGACCAAGTAAGTATGTTCTTATACTTAATAAAATTGGAAATATTTTCAGAGAGATTAATAATTCATCCATTAATCAGAGCCCTTTGTAAATCCACCCCCTTTTTTTTTTAATCCCATTTGCTTCTTCCAAGAAAGATAGATATAACACATAAGCTATGGAGGCTCTTGTAAAGAAGGCTTGGTGAGATGAGAGGGATAAGTTTAGTATTGTTAATATAGATTTTTTTTAAGATTTGCAAAAATATTTAAGTGTGAAGATTATTAATATGAGAGATGTGATTAATTAATGGGGTCTAATCAATACAAACAACTAATTAAATCAGCTGTGTTTTTGTGTATGTATGTTTCATATTTTACTAATCAGCAAATATAATTTCAGGTACAAAAAATAAGAACAGAACTCCGAAAACGAGATTTAGGTGGTGTTTCTGTTGAAAGAGTTGTAAATGTTCAAGGTAAAGTTACCTAATCATTTCTTGATAGTAGATAATGCTGAACAGATTTTTTTTTTGTTTATATACACACATTTTAAGAATCATAAGGAAAAACAATTCTTTGATTCCAGTTAGTGACATCAGTTTAATATAGAAATATTTTTAAATATTTGTCAAAATTTATCAAAATAAATACTGTTTGTCATTTGGATTAGTAATGTAAGAATCTAAAAGTAGACTTGTAAAATATTTAAAAATTTTATTTCACTTTTTATTTTAGAATTAAAGTATTTTGATATGACCTTTGAATTTGAGGTTGTGTTTATCTTAACAGCCCTACTTTTGCCAACATTAAGAGAAACCATTTAAAACTTAAATCTAAATGAATAAAACATAAAATGTACTCATTCTCAGCTAGGCTATTAATTTAAATGAAAATATAATCTTTTAATCCAGGCAAACAGTTCAGAGTAATAGTACTGAGTACTGTGCGTACAAGACACACATGTAGTACAGAAGGAAATTTGGAAGACATAATCGACTATGGTTTCTTGTCTAATGTCAAACTCTTGAACACTGCAATCACTCGGGCCCAGTCACTTGTTGCTGTTATTGGAGATCCTGTGTCTCTTTGTCTTGTCGGAAAATGCAGGTAATATAAATGTGGATTCTATTACCTCCCCTGATTCCAGGACTTCTTTCAAAAGACTAAAACACAAAAATGTAGATGCACAGATTTTAAATTTTGAACGAAAGTTCCTTTCTTTGCTCCCAGTGATATATGTTGATAATCTACCAGTCTGATTTAAGTTGTCAATATTGTAATGATGCAATAGTTCTACTTTTACCTGTGAACTTAACAAAAAAATCATTTCAAAGTAGCTACCAACATTTCTTTAGATATCAGAACATTAAAAAAAGAACCTCGCCCATTGAAGTTGGCTACTACGGCTTTCTGTCTATATCAGTGCGCTATTTCCTGAGTCTGGAACCCAGACAACTGAAGAAAACCATCAAGGAAACAGGCACCGCAGCTGAAACTAGCTCCAGGTTGCTATGGTTGATAAGAAACCACAAGTGGAACCTTTCCCTAAGTGGAGACTAGCTCAATCCTTGCTGCCCCACTCAGGTGAAGCATACAGGCTATGGGGCGAAACGCTTATTCCCATGAGATACCTGCTGATGATATGGAAGGGTTTCCAGCAATGCAATGGATTTAGAAGAGCTTGCAAAACCTCTTGAGTAGCTCCTGCTGTTTCTGTGTGAAGCAAAGCAGATCTGATCTTTATTCCATTTCACAATAAGTTATATTAAGATTTCTTCAATGATTTCTTTTACATTATGCTATCTTCAATAATTTTTTTTTTTTTTTCTCTAAAATTATCATCGCAATATTTTTCTTTTTCCACAGAAAAATCTGGGAACATTTATTGGAGGCTGCTACAAAAAATGGTAGCTTAATTGGAATGAGTTGGAGTCAACTCAGAGGCCAGTTGGATGGAGCTGAAATAAAGAAGACCTATGTTCTCAATCCTTTAGCACCAGAATTTGTCCCAAGTCGCCAGCTACGCTCTCATCTTTTAGATGACGAACCTTTTTTTGATCCTGCTGTGATTAATCCATATGGACCAATAAAAGTTCCCACATTCTCCACTATGCCCTTCTATTCCCGATATTCATACCCACTGTACCCTCAGGTAAGTACATACATATATATATCGTCAGTAAGCCATAAATCCCAAAAACATGCACACTCTAAGTTATAGAGATGTAGAGTATATAAAGATAGATATGGCCGGCTTATGGGGTTATCCTGGTTTTCACACCCATAAAGCACTTAGCTTTACAGCATTTCTTCATACCCTAAACCTGTTGGCCTATGGCCTCTCATGCGGTAAAGCTAAGCGCTTTATGGACGTGAAGCCCAGGTTAACCCCATAAACCAGCCATATCTATCTTTATATATATGTGTGTGTGTATATATATATATATATATATATGTATGTATACATTGAATATTTTTACAATTCATACTTATATTGTTAAGTGTACATTGCATTAAATATATGTAAATAGTTTCAAATTCTGATTTTGTTTTCTATGTCATACAGAATGTTATATATTAGGTATATTACACTGGATGTCTTCATAAATATATATATATATATATATATATATATATAAATAAATATATATATATATATATATATATATATATATATATATATATATATATATATATTTGTTGCTATTGCTAAGTAGATTAATCAGATCTGCGCTATTGAATTTTGATGACAACTAAATATTTACCTATAAGTAGATAAGACACAATTCTTTTAAAATATGTCTCTATAAAAAGGCATATCTTGCTTGGTTTTGTATTTATGACTAACTAATGATTTCATGGATTACAATTTCCTTAAATCCCAAGATGAAATTGTATATTAATACTACAGTATTTTATTTTAATGTATTTAAACTAAGACATTTGTCATTCTCTATCTCTGGTAACCAATTTTATAATGCAACTTTATAGAAATATTTATAAATGTAGGCACCAGCATGGTTGTACGGTTAAATAAGTTTGCTTCACACGCATGAGGTTCTCAGTTCAATCTCACTGTATGGCACTTTTAGCAAATGTCTTCTGTTATAGCTTCAGCTCGTGAGTGAATTTAGTATACAGGAATTATACAAAAACCGTTTGTATGCATTCTCTATGTATATAATAAGGGAATTTCATTCCCCAAAAATACTAGGCATTAAACCAGTATTTCCTTGGATGCAACCATCCCTTCATGAGGTTAACATATCCTCTAATTAATTTTATATATATATATATATGCCAGCATGGAAAGCAGACATTAAATGATGATGATATATGCGCATGTGCGCACACACCACACACACACACAACGATGATTGCCACTTCTTTACAAGAGAAGACATCTCTTCAGTGAGTAAATGCCATCATGAGATTTTATATGACTAGCAAATCTGGCTTTGGACAATCATCAGACCTTCCTGCAGATGTTACAGACATTTCCAGGCAGAGAACTGTCTGGGATTGAAGTTAAGTCCTGTTTACAAAGGGCTCATTTCAAGATGGGTTGTTCGATTCTCTATCTTTCAAATGCTTTACAACCACCATAGTTCACTTCTTAATCTTCAACATTCACACTAAGAATCTTAAAGGCTGCTTTTGATGGCATCTGGAAAACACATACACACACACACACACACACACACACACACACACACACACACACTCACTCACATACATATGCATTTGTGTATGTGTATGAATGTATGGATTTGTCTAAGTGCATCTTGGCACTACTTGGGCACCAATGACATTACTTATGTTTTGTTCCCCCCACCGCTCTTTTAGGAAGCACAAGTACTTACACACACATGTACATGCATAACAGGAACTTCTGCCTACCAAATTCAATCACAAGGCTTTGGTTGACCCAAGACTATAGCAGAAGACACCTGCCCAGATAAATAAGAAGTTTAGTAGCTTGACACTTCAACATGACAAAAAAGTGGGATAAAGTACTTTATTTGAAAACCAGTAAGGGTTGGTACCAAGATCATCATCCACCTCTAGAATACCATCTTGAGGAGTATTCCATGCCAATGCAGAAAAGATAGATGTAAAAACTAAATAGCTATTAAAATATAGTCTGAAATATAACTACAAATTAAATTATCATCATTGTTTAACATCCACTTTTCCATGCTTGCATGGATCAGATGGAATTTGGTGATACAAATTTACTATGGCTGGATGCCCTTCCTGTCACGAACTGTTACCTGTTTCCAAACAAGATATTTCCCCATGGCCAAATATGTTTTTCATGGAAACTGGAAACAAACATCACTTCTATGATGGTAATGCACATTTATAATCACCACATGGCAAGGTAAGTGTACACATAAACTACTGTGAAGTAGGATTGAACCCAAGACCACATGTTTGGGAAGCAAGTTTCTCAACCACTTAACCATACCTATACCTAAATTAAGTGATTACTTCAAATCTTATATAAAAAATATATTCAAGTAAAACTGAAGTTACAATATTTCCCTCAGTGAGACATTTTGTTTATATTTCATTTTGTTTCTTTGCAGCTGTATCCTCCTTATGCTCCATTTTATCCAGGACCTTACTATGGCTTGTATCCAATGTATCCTGGTTATCCAAATGTACCTGGTCAGTCTTTAAATGGACGCAATACTCCACCAATGCCATTATCTTCTCGGCAGCAGCATACTCCATCTCCTCTCCATAGCCAGCAGCGTCCTAAAGTAAAGCCACCTGCTGTAACCCAACCTGTCCCAACTCCAGCTCCTCCACCATTACCTGCTGATGTTGGAACATCTGAAGGGAAAAATTTAGATTCCTCCAAACAATTAGCCAAAACTGCTAAACTCACTAAAGGTCAGCCAGTTATGTACATGCCACCCAACCCTTACCAAAACTCCTTTCTACCACTCTGCCTACCGTTACAGCAGTTTTATCCTCCAGATGACCATAGGATGATTATGGTTCCTCCAAGGTTTCCCAGCAGCCCCTATTTAGGTAGTCCTGCTTTTATGACTCCATCAAAATATCTAGGTGTGTCACGTCCTATCACTGGACGAAACGGCACATATTCTCATAACCGTTGCAATCCAACCAATCGAACAGATCGGAATCATTTCTGTATGAAAGATCCTCTGTTACCACCTTCATCGTCTCCAAGTTCCACAGCTACTGGTCAAGTGATCCAACTTCTACCAAACGTTAAGCATGTACCATCATACTTATTGTCTCGGCAACAGATAGGAAGTTCAAATGAAAGCTCTCGTACAAACACTCCGATATCTACGAATATCACCGATGACTTTACATTACACTTAAAACCTGATCTCACTGACGATCATCATGTAGAAATGCCAACCAACAGCAGATCAGTAACACCAATTGAACATTCCTGGGGACAAATTGGCCACAACAAGAAATCTCTCAATGGTGATTTGCACAAGCATATTCTTCAGAATGAAGACAATTCTGCTTCCAATCAAGGCAAATCTTTGACATTACGTCAGATTATTGGTGTAGATAAAATTAAAGAAAGAGAACCATGCTCACCATTTTATCCTGTTAGAGAATTTGCTGAGCAAATCGTTGACAATGACCATATTATTAAGCCTTCCCCTATGAGATCCCAACAAGCTTCAGTTCGGAATTTTGAAGTACCCAACAGCTTGGATAATATCACCCTATTGCACCAACCAGTTATTGATGATCATCTGAGAAAGATGAATACTTCCAAGCTAGATTTACCATTACATAAACTTGCAGAAAGTAATGGCACCAGCCCTATTGGCCAACACAATGGTCTCAAAGACTTCCAGCCATTACGTTTCTCCACCGGGTTTAGTCATCAGTTCAATGACGATTTAGAAACCCCAACTACAGTGTTAAATGTTGTAAAAATGTTAGATGAAAGTCCCGAGAAGGAAGTTGAACGGGATCTAAATACCCTCAGCAGGCAGACAATGCAACCTCAATCCAACTACTCAAACAACATGTCTCTAGATTTGGAATTACAGAGGCATGTTAACAAAATTGGACAACCACCACCACCACCATCAGTTTCAGAAATGAAAACCAACCAAGTATGTGGTAGTTACAATATTCATCATGTTCAAGGAGGAGAATCTCAGATTCCACCCAGCTTGATGTGGCCACTGAGAACTCGGCTGTATGATCGCTCTGCAGTTATACAGCCGAGCACAGTGGAGGAAACTCAAAAGTTCATAGAACCACTCACACCTCACACTCCAGCAGGTTACAATACTCTTGGAGACACTGATCTGGATTCTCTTTCATTTCTCAGAGACTTAAATATTGGGGAAACACCTGAACTACAAGCTGAAAGTCTGTATTAAATAAATAGTTACGCTTTTATCATCAACTTCGTAAATTGTTTCGTTGACATATTGAAGTCTGATTAAATTGTTATGTGTACATTTAATGAGAGTCCAATTAAAATATCGGCAATGGCAGCTAATAATAGCATGCAAGTTCTCATTGGTTGTCCTGCCCCCCTCCTCCCCCTCTCTCTTCTGTTTTGTTTCTTTATTTTCTTTTTAAATATACTTTATTTATATTTTTATTGCTTCTAATTTTTTTTTTGTTTCAAACGCTTTTATAGCTGTTTATTATTTTTTTTTTTGCATATTTGTCACAATAATAATAATTATTCATAATACTAAACTGCCATGAAAATATTGAACACCCATGGAAAATTATAAAATTATTGGCAAGTTGGAGTTATAAACCTATATTCTTAATCACTTTCTTTAAATGAAGTCTGAAAACATAAAAATTTTTTTTTTTTTACAATATGAAATAATTCTCTGGAAAAAGAAAATGCTTTTAGATATTTTCATCACTACTATTATAATCATTTTATTTCACCAAAACACTTAATTGATAAGTTTAATTACTTTAATTATATCTACAAGAAATTAGGTGTCGGAAATATTCAACATATTCTTATTTACTTTCTTTTCCTATATTTTAATATTATTTCTTATTTATTTTTATCATGCATTACAGTTTAATTTTTAAACTTCATTTACTTATTTTCTCCCATATTAACTTTTTTTATTTTTTTTTATTTTCAAAATTCTGGAATTAAGTTACCCAGTAGTACATAAAAAAAAAAGCTTTATTTAAAGATAAGTTTGCTATCTAATGTTACCAGGGCATGGCCAACTTTTAGACCTTCATGCAGCCATATCATATATTGCAGCTACCAATGCTTACCAAAATGCTGCCCAGAACAAATGTTGTAACCAAAACTGTCTGACTTATATATATACCATTGGACTTTTGCTGGCCAGCTTATCAAGATAACAGGAGGAAATTTTGATATAGTGACTTGTAAAATTTCGCTCCACATTTTTTTTTTATAAACCTATGTTCCTTATTGACTATATATACAGAGTCCACAAGGTCTGGGTACATGGAGTAAATAAAATCATAACATAAACAATTAAATATAAGAAATAATAATTTCTTAAAGTATGTGTTAATCCTCATGTACCCAGACTTTGTGGACACCCTATATATATATATATATATATATATATATATATATATATATATATATATATATATAATATGTATGTATATACACACACACACACACATATATATCTACATACACACACATGTATATATATGTATACACACATGCATGCATATGTGTATACATATGTATATACACACACATATGTATAAACACATGTGCATATATACACACACACACACACACATGTATATGTATATACACACATATACATATACACATATATATATATAAACACACACATATTTGTGCATAGTTATACATGCACATACTCATAGATATGTGTGTGTATATGTATGTATATATATTTCACATTTAAAAATATACTCACATTTGTATGTATATTTGTGTGTGTTTGAGTATATATGATATCTACAGAATCACACTTTTATTCAGTTGAGGGCATTTTAAAATCATATAACTTGTAAATTCCACCTCCCAGATTTCACAGTATCTTTTTGAATTATTTAACTTTAAAAGAAAAGAAAAACATTTCTCTGGAAAAAAAATTTTAAAAAAAAGGAGACTTATCTAAACATTTCTTTTTATTGGTGGATTTGTGTGTCAATTCTGTAAGAGAACTTTTGATGTGGTTTATGACAAGATGCTTTTAACTTTGTACGGTTGTTAATTATATTGAATGATTCTTGTCAGTGTAACCCATGCACATTAACTGTTAAAAGTCTAGGGATGATATTTACAAGAATTTCTTAAAAGAAAAAATGTGTGCATGTGCATATGTATGTGTGTATGTGTGTTTTTATGTGTATGTATATATATATATATATATATATATATATATATATATATGTAAGATATATATATATATATATATATATATATATATATAATGTGGGTGGAGGGATGGAAAACAAACTGAAAAAAACTTAAGAAGTAAAAACAAAAAAAGACACCAAAAAAAAATCATTGCATATTTTTTAAAAGAGCTATTTGTCTTATTGTATTCAATAGCAACCTTATTACATTTTGGTATTGTAAAAATCCATGACAAAATGCTAATATATTTTCTTCGTTGTTTGGTTAAGTACAAAATAAGTCGTCAAAACGGCTTTGGCTGAATCAAACGTTTTGCACCTTTTTTTTCCCCACCCCTTGCTATTTGTAGCAATAGTTTAAATGTCTTTGTATGTGCATTGGCAGGGTTCCTATACCAAAGTCTGTGCTACAGCCTAGTTTTGTTGCCTTGTAGAATGTTTTTCCAAATGTCAGTTTCTGTTGAACAGGAACATCTGGAATAAAACTTATGAGACACCATTCCTTCTCTGTTGACTTATATTTGTGTGAATGTGAGAGTGTAATATTCAATATTTTAATTTACCATCATTGTCATTATTGTTTCATTGTCCATTTATTTAAGCTTGCATGGGTCAGATGGAATTCATTCAGGCAAATTTTCTAGGGCTAGATGTCCATAAGGAATCTGCCTCAATAGATGAAGATTAACGACCGCCTGTTACCAACACTCATCTGTCTCCAAGCTTGTTAATATTTCACCATAACTGGCCATATTTTCAAGGAAGATTAGAAATGGATACCACGTGGAACAATAGGGATGTTTGTTAAGAACCACCACACCATATCAAGACGACGAGATGCAAACACCCACTCCTCATATATATATATATATATATATATATATATATATATATATATATACATATCAACACACACATGTAATAGGCTTCTTTCAGTGTCCATCTACCAGATCCACTCAAAAGGCTTTAGTTGTCCTGGGACTATAGAAGAAATTTTCCCAAGGTGTCATGCAGTGAGCCTAAACTTGAAGCCATGTGGTACAGGCACAAACATCCTAATCGTTTAGCCATGCCTGCATGTTATCTTAGATAATATATATTCACAATATTACATAAGTCAGAAGAACTGAAGTAAATTTAAACACTATAAAGCCCCATTGTGGATTACATGAGAATATAAACACATTCTCTCTATCTTAATGATGTGTGGAAAAAAACAAAGGAGGGAGTTTCCTGACAGACAGTCTCACAGTTACTTGATCACTCCTCAGAGAAGACATACCAGCATAGATCAGTTGCTTATAAAGTCATCATGAATCAGGCTCATATATTAGCAGGCAGCTTAATTAGAATATTGGTGCTTTTGACCGATCATATTTATTTATTGCACAACACAGCCTAAATCAAAAGCACTGAAGTAAATTTAAATATCCATTTGGAACACAACCTTACTCTATATGTTGCAATACTGTATCAAGAGGTGTCATACTTTCAAGTGTGTTTTAAACACTTCCTCCTAAGTCTACTTTGATCAACTTCTGTCATAAGTCCCTCACATTTTCAATTGAAAGCATCTCTTGATTCGACATGTATTCATTTCTAACAGAGTAATAGATCCAGAAATACTGAGGAAGGTCCATTGAGTATATAAACCCCAATGTGAAAATGGGGCTTGTTTAATTGTTACCAGAATAATAAGAGATTGACTTCAATGAGATTTGAATTCAGAATATAAAAGGATGCAAGTTAATACAGCAAGGTCTTTTATATAGCAGAACTCTGATGATTCACACCAACTTTGCAGATAGCTAATTCGCAGGTTTCCAATAATTTTTTTTCAATTTCTTTACAAAGTAGTTACACACACACACACACCAAGTGCTAAAATACCTGCAGTTACTTCAAACCAATAGAAGCACATGCCTTGCTATTACTTTCAAACAGTGTAACCCAGAGCTTGTCTCCATTCTTTCCAACATCTTCTGGAATCTCTCCAGAGTTTTGGTAACATACTGCAATGTGTCTCATTCCTAAGAATGGAAACCTCTCTGGTCGTTGATATCAGTTGCAAAACCTCAGAATTAATAATCACCAACACCGTGCATTTCTTTCTTTCCTCAATATACATTACCCTCTATATGGCTTTTGAAAAACTATATCTACAAGAGATCTGTTTTCCTATTTTGTTTACCCATGATTCTTTGCTTTTGACTAATTGAATATCTCAACATTCACAAGGTCAAAATGTATGTCCGAAGGATGAACCTTCTTCAGAAAATACATCATGTAAAAATGCGTCCATGCCAGCACTATGTAAAAAGCTCTTGTTGCTGGTGCTACATAAAAAGTATCTGTGCCAGGGCCACATAATAAGCGCTCTGTAAAGTGGTTGGCGTTAGGAGGGCATCCAGCCAGAACAGATGAATGGAGCCTGGTGCAGCTCCCTGGGTTACCAGTTACTCTCAAACTGTCCAACTCATGCTAGCATGGAAAACAGATGTTAAATGTTAATGATGAACAGTTGCTGCCTGCCTCTACATAGTTCAATGGGGCCCACAATAGGAAACTCTCCCTAATCTTGGACAGTACTGCTGATGCTACACTTGCAAATATCCTTGACTACCACATCATTGTTTTAATTTGTACTATTCCATTCCTTCATTAATCAGTAGAGGTTACACTGGGACAGTTTTTTTTATGGCTGAATGCTTTTCGTGATGATGACTCCTTGCTGAACAGCAAAAAAAACCTAGTCATGGTTATGCAGAAAAATTGGAAATGACACCATTTGAGCAACAACATCTGAGTTGTTTGTTTACAAATATCTCACAACCTATCAAGACATTTCAAGAAACCTGGACAGGTTTTTGCAGTGGACTGCAAACAGATGGCAGTGTCTGTATGAACATTGAGGCCATTGTTTACAACCAGCAAATACATGTGAAGATGAGGGAAAATATAAATTCACTCACATGAACACACACACACATTTCTTAGTTTCCTTCTACCAAATTAACTCACATGACTTTGGCCAACCCAAGGCAATAGTAGAAGACACTTTCCCCAAGGTGTCACATAGTGGGACTGAACCTGAAACTTCATGATTGGGAAGTGAACTTCTGAACCACATAGCCATGCTTGTGCTGTATGTAAGGGTTGGACAAAACAATGGAAACATCTAGTTAAATGGAAGTTTTATTATTTGATATTTAGTTGGTCCATATTTGGCATCAATTGCTGCTTTAATACGTTGAGGAATTGACTTGTACAGGTTCTGAATGGTTGTTAGGAGAATTTTAAGTCATTCTTTAAGTCAAACCTGCTTTAGCTCTTTCAGCAATGATGATGGAGGCAAGTGGCTCCTTGCCTACTGTTCCAAAAAGTCCCATATATGTCAAATTATATTGAGATCCAGTGACTGTGGGGACCAATGCAAGTGGTCTTGCTTCACTTTTGGTGCATTATCATCCCGAGATATTGTGCTGCTATCAGGGAACAATATTTGCACCATAGGAGAGACATAATTAGACAAAATACTAAGATAATCCTGACATTTAACTCTGCTGTGTTGAACCAAAGGACCAAGAGAATTCTTTGATAAACTGTCTAAATCATCACAGAGCCACATTCATGCTTCATGGACCGAACAATCAAAGGTAAAGGCTTCTTTGGGCCTTCTCCAGACAGAAACTCACCCCAAAATAGGAAAAAAGGTGAAGGATGATTCACCAGAGATGACACAGTCTCTTCGAGCCAGTGATCAATTCTGATTATCCAGGTGCCATGTTTTTCTACTAATTAGTGTTGATGGGAAACTAGAGTGGTTTAGCTATTACAGCCCTCCCAGAGTATCCTGCTTTATGAACCTCATAACAACTAGTTTTGTCACTGAAGATATACTTGGGTATCTGGAGCTGATTGTGCATGTAGTGACAGAGACCGGGATTTAAAATTTACAGGTAGTTGGTTAATGCAAAATAGTTTTACCTATAAGAGACATACAGCAAGTTTAAAAGGTAGGAGTTTCTTGTTATCAAAGAATTATTCATTTAAGCCAAAATAGAATGTTTGATGTTATGTGTACCTAACTTGAAAAAAAGGGGGGTGGGGTGGAGAAAGCATGAGTGGTTTGCTAATATTCCACATAATGAGGTTAAAAAGTGTGAAGTATTTAGAATTGTGAGATAGTATATCAGAATAAACTTTAATATCATTGGGAGAAATATGTCTGAAATGATTTTAGGTGCACTTGCCCTCAATGACAATGGAAAGTATGAATGTTTACTTCAGGTCGAAGAGAGAGTGAGAGAAAGAGAATAAGAACTAGCAGAGGCACCAGAAGAGAGAGAGAGAGACCAATAAGGATATGAGGACAGTTTATGACAAAGGTAGGACTTTTATAGACCTTTAGGGATGGTTGCTAGGATGCTAAGTCTTACATTGATGTCATATCTGTCAATCAGTTGGTAAGTGTTTATAGAAAGAAGTTGTTGTCGCCATCGTCAGTGGCAACAGCTATGTTGGCAATGGTTTTAGTATCAAGTCAACTCAGGTTCAACTCTGATTAAAGGCTTTCCGACTATGAACATCTCATCATTTTAGGGATATCTAGGATTACATTATCTTATGTCTCCACTATTTAAAGACAGCAGAATATGAGTTAAGGGTAATTTTACTGCTATATTGATCAGATCAAGCCACCATAGAAAGTGTAATTGAATTGATAGTTTGGTAAACAACCAAAGGTCACCAACAAATGTACCACTAGTGCCTGACTTCTATCTTTCAGAAAGTCGTGTAACCACTCTCCAAGTTTTCCAGCTATGCCAAGATCACGCAGTTTGTGGTATATCATACCATGGTCCACTTTATCAAAAGCTTTTGCAAAGTCAAGGTATATTATGTCCACATTTGAGTTGTTGAAAAACTGCTTCAACACCCAGTCATAGTGCTGTAAGAGCTGGGTCAGGCAGCTCCTACCTGGTTGAAAGCCATGCTGGGTATCACTCAGCAAGTTGTTTTCTTCAAGGAATGCAATTAGTTTCCTTCTGACTATCCATTTCATAACTTTGCTGATGTCAGAAAGATAGGCTTATAATTTTTGGCATCTGCTCTGCTTCCTCCTTTATGGATTGGGTATATTATTCCCTCCTTCAGTTTTGCTTGGCAGCCATATATATATATATACAGCAATAAGAAAATGGAGGGACTCAAGAGATGGTATTCATCAACTTTTAGACATTATATTATGTCTATTTATTTTTTTTTTAAATTATAAAAATATACATACATGTATAACATATGATTCTTTACATATATAGGTGGTGTAAACAGATGTATTAGTATAACCCTCAGGAAGTGAAAAGTCTTTAATGTTTCGAGCCTATGCTCTTCCACAAAAGGAACACAGAAAGAAACAAGGAGAGAAAAAAAAGAATGTGTAATGTCTATGGATCTATCATGGCAAATACATATATATATATAGATATGTATTGAAAAAAGAGGCCACCAGAATTTTGGCCACTATTATTGGGTGTATTATTGTTTTTCAAACTTGTCAAATAAAATTTTTTGTGAATGTACAAACAGATTGTTTATTTACATAAAACAGATGTTCTTTTGTTTTGTTTAGAAGAGAACATTATTTTTGTTTTTTTTCTTTTTTGGGGTGAGGTTCCAGGACAATGGAGAGAGATAGATAAAGAGAGAGGGGAGGGGAGGACCCCTACTTCAGTTTTGATTTCCATTCATTTATTTATTTATTTATTTAGTCCTTTAGGATTCTATGGAAATGAGTTCAAGGATGATGATCTTTCCTGGAATGGGGTGTGGTCATCACTGAGAGCATTTTTGGTTTGTTTTTTTCTCTTTTTCTCTTTTATTGTTTTTTCCCTTTTTTTCTTCTTTTTCTTAAGGTACCAGAGGGAAGATAAAAGGTTCTATGAAAATTTAAATGTGTGTGTGTGTGTGCATGTGCATGTGTGTCTATGAGTTCATGTGTTTGGAAATATGTCTAATCTCAAAAATTTGAATGCAGAACAACAAGGTGAGAAAACAATAAACATCAATTGCTTACAACTTGTTCTACTTATGGCTTGCACAGTTACAATTGGATTGACTGAACATTGAATAATTAGATAAAATTTCTATGAAGACAGTTTGTTTACTGTCATTGTGCCTGGAGAACCTAATCTTTGCTCAGATGCTAAACTATAAATTTCACAGGGTACAGCCTTAAAGTCAAACTTCCATGAATAATTTTAGCAACCTGAGTAAAATTTGCAATAGAATTTCTTTAGTGATTAACCCATTAAGTCCCAGAGTACTTAAATTTTTGAATATTACTTTTAAATTTTTACAGATGATTGAAAATAGGTTAAAATGAAAAAAAAAAATTATTAAAACTCCTTTGCTTCAAGTAAAAATGGAAATACTTGGTGTCCTATAAATAAGACACTGAGACAATGTGATATAGCTTAATGTTCTCATTTAGTGTCTTATTTATAGGACAGTGGGATTTAATGGGTTAATTGGCACCAAAATTTTGCTGGCATTTCAAAAGTGCTGCATAAAAGTTACCAGCATATTGCAGAAAAATATCTCATTTCAAACAAATATTCCCACATGTACCTGTTGTAGCCTTTAGACACAATAAAAATATAAGAAATATATTAGCCACTATCTCTAAGCCCAAGGAAACAGCCATTGGAGTTTCTGAATGCTGCACCTTGGAAAACAGCCACAAGAGAAGTAAGCTCTGTTCATTGTGCAAGTCAATTCCACAACAGAAATGTAACTTTATGTAAATCAATAACCTGCTTTAACTATTATTTACTCATTTCAACCATTCAGGTAAACAATGTTAACATTGTACATTTCTCCATGAGGAGGATGGTCGATGTAGAAGGAGAAGTGGGTAAAGGGAATTGATGGTAGAAAATGTTTGGCGACCCCTGGTCTAAACCATGGCAAGGGAAAACAGACAGTAAATGACGATGAGGAGGAGGAGGGTGAAGATGAAGATGAAGATGATAAACCACTTGTTGAAAAGGACATACATCTTCATTCATAAATTTCAATTCCAAAATCTTTCAAATAAAATTTTTGTTTGCTTTTCAAATCGCGTCGTCAATTTGTAACAAGTTTGATATATACATCAGATCTTTCTTTTCTTTTTTTTTTTCTAAGAAATGCCTTCTTTTTCAGTAATGCTACCTTAATAAGTTTACTAAAGATGGTGCTGAGAAATAAAAGTAATGATCTATAATAAAGGACCCCCTTCGGTCATAAAGTTATCCTCTGAGGCACAAGTCTGGTCAAGGTTGTTTATGGAAGACCAGCAGTCACACATGCATACCAGCCTCCCCTCTCCACCCCACTGATGTTATCCAAAAGAAAGGCAAATACCAATACACCTTGACACCAGTGGCATCACAACATATTTCTGCAGCTGAGTGAACTGGAGCAACGTGAAATAAAGTGTCTTGGTGAAGAACACAACCCACATCCGGGTCAGGGGATCAAACTAACTTCCTCATGATTGTGAACCTGACGCTTTAACCACTGAGCCACCGCTTTCAGATTTTGGTACTGGACCAGCAGTTTTTGAGGGGAGTTTTTGAAGTTGATTATGTCAACTCTGGTACATCTCTGGTACTTATTTTATCGACCCTGAGAGGATGAAAAGCAAATTTAACCTCCATGTAATTTGAACTCAGAACATAAAGACAGAGATGAAATGCCATAAGGCATTTTGTCTAGCATGCCAATGATTTTGCCAATTTACCACCTTATAGTAATCTATAATAATAACCTTGCGTTAAGGGCAGTGATCTGGCAGAACAGACAGCATGGCAGGAAAAATGCTTTGTAGCCTTTCATCTGTCTTTACGTTCTGTGTTCAAATTCCACTGGGGTTGACTTTGCCTTTCATCCTTTCAGGGTTGATGAAATAAGTACCAGTTGAATATTGAGTGGGTGCGGAGTGATGTAATCAACTTACTCTCACCTTTGAACTTGTGCCAAAATCTGTAACCAAAGATAACTTTATCAATAGTATTCATTTCGTTTTTAAACAATTTATGTATCCATTTCAGTGATTCAGGATAACCAAGTTATTTTTACATTGTCGGTTTCATTTTAATTGGCATCTTTATATGTCTGTTATCACAGTTCTTGGTAACACTTAAAAGACAAATATATACAGTATTTCCTTGAATACACTGCTTTCAAGAAATATAAAGGGACCTTTTTTGTACCTAAAAATCAGTAATATATTTTATGTTGAAGGCACGTGACTTAGTGGTTAGGGTCTTCAATGATTGTAGGATCATGAGTTCAATTCCAGGCAGCACATTGTGTTCTTGAGCAAGACACTTTATTTCATGTTGCTCCAGTTCACTCAGCCAGCAAAATTGAGTTATGCTTGTAATTCAAAGGCTCAGCCTTGTCACATTCTGTGTCATGCTGAATCTTCCTGAGAACTACATTAATGGTATGCATGCCTGTGGAGTGCTCAGCCACTTGCATGTTAATTTCATGAGCAAATTGATTCATTGATTGGATCAACTGGAATTTCGTCACCATAACCAATGGAGTGCCAATGCCACATTTTATGTTTATTATTATATTTCTGTCTTTTTTTTTTGTACTTGAGTACAATGCTACCCCAACCCAATTTCTTGTGTTATAAAATAATGAATGTGGTACCCATGCTTTTGGGGAAGAAGGGGTTGGTTGGAATACTTTCAGTATAATGTTATATTGATAAATCTGCTACATCATCTACACACTAGCGTAACTAGGAGGTGGCGATAGGGGTTGTGCTCCCCAAGCAACACTTTTAAAGGGGTGGCACTTTTGGGTCTGCTGTAGGTAATATGTGCTTTTTTGTCATGTACATATGTATGTACATGACTGAGCATTTTCCCAATATGACTTACCCATCTCGCTGTAACACATCCCTCCATCACAATTCAATCTACTGTATCATACTGCTGCTGTAAACTGATGAAAACAGAATCCATTACTATTTATCATCACCATTTTTGTACTTCCAGTCATCCCTTACTTTTTCCTGAGCTACTTATTATTGGCATCAATCCCTCGTTTCAATCATGTCC
Organism: Octopus bimaculoides; assembly: GCF_046866305.1. Taxonomy (NCBI): domain Eukaryota; kingdom Metazoa; phylum Mollusca; class Cephalopoda; order Octopoda; family Octopodidae; genus Octopus; species Octopus bimaculoides. Next base: position 97,865,444 of record NC_142933.1, read on the forward strand.
CAACAAATATTTACCATCAACCACCCCTAATCCTTGTTCACCATTTACTACATTTATCCTCTGCACCTTCACCCCTATTTTTATCCATCATTCTCTGACTTCCCAACACACACCTTTGCAACATTTCCCAACCTTCCTCATCCTTCTGGCTCCACATTCCCTTCTATATCACCTTCTTGAACATGTTACCTTGCAGCTATGTTCTAACATTTCTACACCACCATCTCTATTTCTCTTCTGGCACTATTCTATTGACCTTCATCCACACGTACATAATGCAAAATAGCTCTGACAATGAATATCTTCCTCCTATCATACTTCAAACTTTTAACATCTTGCTCAAAGCTACCTCCCTCTCTCTCCTATTCTTCCTTTTAGTTAAAGGGATCCCCTTAATCTTGTGAGTTACAAGGTGACCTTTATAAAGCTGGTGTGACATTAATTATATGGGTTTTTATATATTGGTATGACAGTAGACTGTTTGTCCCAGTAATAAATTAAAGCCATTGTTATTTAATTAACATTTATTGTTATAAAAATTTGCAACCAAAATTTACATTTTTACATTATTACTTGTCAGTGCTGTATATTGCTATAACAACTGGAGTTTGTAATTACATGTAAGGCATAAATAATGCTTTGTCTATCTCTATCAAAGAATCCTTTAATTCAGGGCTGAGCCTCAGCAGAGAAAACTTGTTGATTTAAAGAGCTTGTTGCTTATCTTTCTGAAGTGCCACTTTCTGATTTTTACATGCGTTGTGGTTTGTATAACCACAGAAACTCAGGAACTACCTGAACTAAATCGAGCACGCTCTTATATGGGGTGATATTCTAGCAAGTTGATTAGTTAATATGCATGACACATTGCTGACCTAAGTGTGATCTGATCCTGGTTTCTAAAGCTACATCTCGTTACACTGGTTTTATAAAAGGTACACAATACACCCTGTAAAGTGATTAGTGTTAAGTAGAGCAATTAGCCACAGTAACACTTGCTAGCATGGAAAACGGATGTAAAAATGAAGATATATCTAACCAACTATTTATCTGATTATCTATCTGTCTGTATTAAGTAAATATAATGGGTATGATGTAAAATTATTATTGTTATTTATTATTATTGTTATTATCATTATTATTATTATTATTGAGTGAGAGAGCAGTGCACATCATTGAAGTGACACTGGGGTACAAATAAATAAAGCCCAATATACTAATCATGACTACTTGTCTGATAAGGGTACACCAGGCACATGCATCACAAGCATATGTGTGTGACATGGTGATCTCATATCAAGACAAACAGTGCATGACCTTGCAAGTGGGGTCCAGTTAGAATTTTCTTCAGGCTGCGTAGCCCATCCCACTCAAAAGGTCCTTGAATAAGGTTTGTTTTATGTATGATGAACAAAACACCCATGTTTCCAGAGGCGAATAATTCAAATCCCAAAGAATTCTTCTGAACACATGGCTATGATGCTCCCCCACTATTTCTACTCGTGATCAGAGATGCATATATTGTCAGCCACTAAGGGAAATGCTCAACTGCTTAAGGTCAAACAAGCAAATCTGTGATATTGAGTAGAATATTCGCTGCCCATCTTTTATCACAAGACAAATCAATGTACATGGTAACACTTGCAACCAATTAAGATCAAAAGCCATGAGAGCCACTGCCTGGTACTGCATCAGGGCATTTCTTCTTCTTCTTCTTCTTCTTCTTCTTCTTCTTCTCATCATTGTTATTATCATTATCATCATTGTTATTAGATTAGATTATTATCAGATTGGAGCCTGGTGTAGCCATCTGGTTCACCAGTCCTCAGTCAAATCGTCCAACCCATGCTAGCATGGAAAGTGGACGTTAAACGATTATTATTATTATTATTTGTTTGACTTTTGCTTTGTATTTGTACCAGTTGACTCCAAGTATCACCCAGAGACCTCAAGAGATAACAGATAAGAAGTTGGTGTTATGCCTAGAGTGTCATAAATTTGGTTTTGCACATAGTATTGTTCTAGAGAATGTTTAAGAAAACAAGAAAATTATAAGTTTGTTTCAAAATTTGAGATTACATAGACAGTATTTTATATAGGATATGGGCAGTTCCCATGAGCACTATCTTTTGAATTTCTGCCATTTTGGGTTTCCTGGTATCTGAGCTAGGTAGCAATCATCCCCCTTTGCCATCATTCCTAGTGCACCTATGACAACAGGTATTGTTTTAATCTTGAGGTTCCACATTTTGCTAGTTTCTATTTCAAGATGTTTATACTTGCTCAGTTTGTGATAGGTAATTATTATTATTATTGTTGTTGTTATTATTATTTGAGAGAGCAGTATATGACATTAAAGAGACACTAGGGTACAAGAATACAAAGCCCAATATACCCAACATGACTACCTGTCTGATAGGGGTACACCAGGCACATGCATCATGACTATATATGCATGACATGATGACCTTATATCAACATAAACCTTGCAGGTAGGGCCCCTGTTAGAAAAGGTCCCTGAATAAAGGTTGTCTAAGGATGATGAATGAAACACCTATCTTTACAAGGGTGGATCATTCAAACTCCAAAGATGACCCCCCAGTATTTCTGCTTGTGATGAGAGATGCTCATAATATCAATCACTAAGAGACAAGCTCAGATGTTTGAGGTCAAGCAACTGACAAGCGAATCTGTAGTACTGAGTAGAATATTTACTGTAGCCCATATTTTACACCAATACGGCAGCGAGCTGGCAGAAACGTTAGCACGCCGGGCGAAGTGCTTAGCGGTATTTCATCTGTCTTTACGTTCTGAGTTCAAATTCCGCCGAAGTCGACTTTGCCTTTCATCCTTTCGGGGTCGATAAATTAAGTACCAGTTGCCTACTGGGGTCGATCTAATCGACTGCCCCCCTCCCAAAAAATTGCGGGCCTTGTGCCTAGAGTAGAAAAGAATACAAAACATGTACAAGTTAATACTTCCAATCACTTTAGGTCAGTAGCCATGAAATTCAGTACCTGGTATTGCACCAGCGATTTATTATTATGCATGTATATTTATGTATGCACATACATACGCAAATATACATACATGCGATTAAACACGTACATATATTTACATACACAAATATACATCAACACACACAAACGCGTACATACGTACACACATACATACATACATACATACATACGCAGACGCAGACACACATGCACACGCGCACACACGAGAATACGTAAACAAGCGATTCAGTTAAAAAAAAAACTAAAAATATGAAAATTATTTCCAGAAATTATTGAACATTTCTCAGAAAAGCTATTTCTTAGAAAAGCTATTTCTTAGAAAAGCCATTGAGTAGTACATCAGAGCACGTGAGTAATTGAATAGAAACTGGATGGTACGATGGAATAAGAGTCAAGTACAGAAAAAGAGTAAATAAGAAAAGAAAGAATATTTTTTGACACAAGATACGAGGATAGCATCATATTCGTAATATCAATTTACTTCAGTAAATGCCACATCTGGGCGTGTGCGCGCACGCGTATTTATGTGTATGTGTGTGTATGCGTAAACGTATATAAATATATGTATGAATGTATAAATGTATATACACACACGCATGTATGTATGTATGGATGGATGGATTGATGTATGTATGTATGTATGTATGTACGTATGTATGTCTTTTAACCAGCAGCAAGTACTGCGATGACTGAATTAACAACTAAAGAAATTAATTGAATAAAGATTTATTCGTAATGTATATTAATTGTAAAGTTGAACAATTTCAGATTTGTTTGTAAGCAATTTATACGAATCGACGGTGTGTTTGTGTATCTGAGAAAATTCCTCGGTACACTTCTTGTGCGAATGTCTTTTTACGAACAAGAAACTACTCTTTTTCTACAAGAAACCATTTAATTTTTAAAATATTATATCAATCAACCATTTGGACAAAAATGATTAGCGTTTACCGTCTGTTTGACACATTGTTATTATTGTTATTATCCTCATCTATATACAGTGCTGACGATAGTGGCTGGTGCGTGACATAATATACTTTTGTTTATACATTCACTGTTTACATAAAACATCTCTTCACTTAATGTTAAATATAAATAATATATATGTACACGTAATATTCGAAAATTGCTTGATCGAAGCGTTAGTGTAGCAATGTTAATTTATAATTTATAATTTATAATTTATTTTTGGAATAACTACACAATCGTGCCCTCACTTGACTTGTTTCCTCATAACTTTAAGACAAATAGATAATTTTTAATAAAATTTTCTACCAGTACCTTAGGGTAGATCCCAATTATATCGGAATTTAATCAGAATGAGTAGGTGCTCACAAATACGTAGTGATACACATATATTTATACAATAAACCTTGAAGTTTTGAGAAAAGTTGTGACTTGTCTCCATATGTACGTGCGCGTCCACACATACATTTTTTTCTCAATAAATCCCAATATAATCGTAATCTACACTACCTGAAAGGTATTGGTAGAAAATTTCATTAAAAAATTCAAAATTATCTGAAAGTTATGAGGAAGAAAGTTGGGGAGCACACTTGTGTAGTTATGCCCTATATTTCAATTTCCAATTTTCCTTTTCAGTGCCAATTGGATTTTATTAAATTCCTAAAGGGATTTTTCTATATTTTGATTTATTTTATTTATTTTACGTTAGTTGACAATTTAAATGATTGAAGTCTGCAATAATATTAAAATCAATCTTGTATTTTAACCGGCTTTCATTCGATAACCATATCTTAACTCTCTTCAAGCTTCTATTTTCAATATGCTTTTTTTTTTAAGAATGCTAATGTAAAACGCAATAATTATGTGATGTAACGAAATGATAATTATGTAATTTATGCTTCAATATATGAAGAATTGAAGTGTTTAATAGGATTTCGTATAGTAATGACGTTGTTGTAAAGCTCGTTTCGAACGAAAATCAATAAAAAAATTCAATGTAATAATCATTACTGGATCTGTCAGATTGTCACGTAGACACACATTCATACACATGTACGCACACAATACTGTAACTCATGGGTTCTCAACCATTTTTTATCTATTGATCCTTTAATTACTGTTTTATCCTGGTGGACCCTGCCCTCTAGCCTTTCGATGTTTAAAAACTAGTTTTTTCAAATTTCCTATTTTGTCTTTCACACATTAACTTATGGGCGGCGCAACCCTAAACCTAACCGTCGAAAACGGGTGGTGTGCGTATTCTTTACCTTCGTTTATCTTGTGTAGGTTGAACTATGTAAAATGTTAGAGTAAGAAACAGCTGTTTCTTGCAATACATACAAATATATTCATCTAAAGCCCTTAAAATACTATTTTGTTGCGTGGACTCCACAAAATCTTATATGAATCCCATTTGAGAATCCCTACTGTAATGCATAGCGTTTTACCTCACAACACACACGTGTGTGAGCGCGCGCGTATAGATACTCTTTTACTTGTTTCAATCATTTGACTGTGGCCATGCTGGAGCACCGCCTTTAGTCGAGCAAATCGACCCCAGGACTTATTCTTTGTAAGCCTAGTACTTATTCTGGTGGAGATGGAGTATATGTAATCTGGGTATACCCCCCCCCTTTAAAATTTTTTTTTTTTTTACGGAATCCCACGTTTTAGGCTATGGAGATTCCGATTCTGAAAAAAGATTTTCAAAAATCTCAATTTCAAAATTTCGATTCCCCCCCCCCGGTTTTTATATGATCCACAGGGTAAACCTAACCCTAACTCAAACTCAAACCCTAACCCTAACCCTGACCATAACCGTAACCCTAAACCTAACCCTAACACTAGTTTTGTGAGATTTGGCTGTTATTTCTAGCATGTAAATAGCCTGCTTGGTGGGGGGGGGGATTGAAATTTTTCAAAATTTTTTTTTTCAGAATCGGAAACTCCATAGCCTAAAACGTGGGATTCCGTAAAAAAAATTAATAAATAAGGGGGGGAAGGTTCAGATTACATATAATCCATCTCTACCCTTATTCTATCGGCCTCTTTTGCAGAACCGCTAAGTTACGGGGGTCGTAAACACACCAGCATCAGTTGTCAAGCGATGTTGGGGGACAGACACATATACATACATAAATATACATATATACGACGGGCTTCTTTCAGTTTCCATTTACCAAATCCACTCAAGTAGAAGATACTTGCCCAAGGTGTCACGCAGTGGGACTGAACCCGGAACCATGTGGTTCGTAAACAAGCTACTTACCACACAGCCACTCCTACGCCTAGATAGATAATAAATAGACAGATGTCGCTAATAATCACGAAAGATATCAAATGTTCATTTTATCTTTCTTTAATAATTTATTGATATTTTTCATTCTAAAGATGTTACGTAAACTCTTTTTGAGAAATCAAATGTAATAAAATACATTTCTGTGAGGTCTTATTTTGGAAAGGAGAAGGTGGGGGGACAAAATTTGTAACCGGGTAAAATGAGTAATTTTTGATTTCTCGTTATTTCCTTCCTACATGTTGGAGGGAATCGTTACATTGCAAGTATTGCATCATCATTTTGTACTGTTGCATCATCTGTAGGAGTAAAACTCGGTCAGCATAGTTGAGAGAGTTTAGGCCATAGTTTACAGGTACTTTTTTTTCCCCAAAAATTCTTCCTTAACTATGACCTGATTGTAATCGAGCTTGCTAATAAAATAACTAAATAATTTTTAATGTTTAAAAATCAATATTCATTTCTGTGTTTGATTCCAAGTCAGTAAAAGAGTAATTAGTAAAAAATATATTTTGTCTCAAAAACTATGTAGTTGGGAAGCAAACTTCTTACCACACAACCATGTCTTGGGGATTTCAATAGTTTGAGATTTTCATCTGATGCAGTGGTTCTCAACCATTTTTTTTCCAGTGGACCTCTTTGATCCTGTTTTACTTTATTAGACCTCCATAGCCTTTCAATGTATCATATATATGTAAAAAAAAAAAAAAAGTCTTACTGTATTTTTATAATTAAATATTATTAGGAATTACTCTTTTACTTGTTTCAGTCATTTGACCACAGCTATGCTGAAGCACAGCTTTTAGTTGAGCAAATCGACCCCAGCTCTGATGTTTTGATATCTGTCACCCCTCCACATTTCCTGTAATTTCTCACCTCCTCTCTATTGTCCTTGAACCTCTTGTGCCAGCAAAAAAAAAAAAAAACAGATGCTTGGTTCATACAATTTAATCCATGACCAGTCTGGAGCATTTCATATGTTTCTGTAGCATTTTTATCCAGTTTAACACAAAACTTTGTCGCCTAGTGAACTTCCAAATTGTCTTCGCTTCCTAACTGCTGCTTGCAAACTAGACAGCTGTGACAAGAAGTGTTCAGTAGAGTGTGTTCAAAGTGCTGTCTCCTTCAGCTGTTGCAGCTGTATCCTTCAGTCTGGAATAAAAAGGTGGCAGGTCAGCTTACTAGATGTATTCTAATGATAAACTAAAATTATAACTGCCACACCTAAAAAAAAAGTCTCAAAACTTCTGGAATGCATCTCATATAATTGTATAAATTGATGAATTGATATCAATAAATTTTATCTTTGAATTTCTTTTCTTTGTTAATGAAATGCAATATTTTGTGATGTATTTACTCTCCAGATAAAACCGATGATAATGGATTTACTGATAATGTATTTGGCATTTTACTGAATTTATTGGTTATATATTGGTTCATGATGCCTTGATCTCACAATGAAATTAGCAGGTGGTGAAATTGAAATGACAGGCAATGTATTTAAAGCAAGATTATTTTCTGAACACCATAACTTGTCTACAGACAGTTTATAGTGTTCAGTAAATAAATATAATCTCCATATATATATAATGGAAACATCATTGGCAAGTTCATTACATTTTGATTAATATTTTAGCTATTTCAACTTCAGTGCAGAATAATTCTTTGCCGTTTGAATAGAATTAACCATTTTAAGTAACCTGCTTGATTTATTGATTTAAAATTTTTTTTGTGATGATGGTGTATCTAGGTATACCGATCCAGCTTCCATTCTTGTCCAGCCTGGACCATGTAACATTGACATCATAAACAACTCATTAACGCAGCACAACTTTTTAACCTAGTAAGTTTTCTTTCTCATTATTCATTTTAGTTCAAACTATTGCTAATACACTGCCATTTCTGTTTATTTTTTATTTCTTTTCCTCCTCATGTATCATAAACCAAGTTCATTGAGTTGATATCCTACGCTTGTGATATTTGGATATTTCTATTTTAGGCTGATATAGAGAATGCACTGGCCAGTTTGTTGTTGTTGCTGTTGTTGTTAAGGCGGCAACCAAACAGAATCATTAGCATGCCAATCAAAATGCTTAGTGGTATTTAATATGTCTTTATGTTCTGAGTTCAAATTCCACCGCAGTCAACTTTGTCTTTCATCATTTTGGGTATGATGAAATAAACACCAGTTGAATATCATGGTCAATGTAATCAACTAGCCACCACCTCCTCCTAAATTTTAATTTTCGTTCCGATAGAAGAAAGGATTGTTATTATTACTATAACTAATATTTTAGCCAAAGAATGGAGTCTTAGGTTCACATGTGCTAATATTTTCCTGCAGCTTAGTCTCTTTGTATAAAAAATAGAATGTTTCTGTGCCCACATGCACAATTTATCCATTTAGCATTTAAACTGGACATATCTAGCCAAAATATTCTGTTTTATGTTCAAACTGGCTTGATCTTGCCTCTCACACATACCCTACAATGTCATTCAAAAACCCAGTTACATCATTGAAATCTCAGAGCTATGAAATTAATTCATGATTAATTCAGAACAATGTCAATAAATAAGCATCACATCTGACAGTAATACTCTTTACTCTTTTACTTGTTTCAGTCATTTGACTGAGGCCATGCTGGAGCACCGCCTTTAGTCGAGCAAATCGACCCCAGGACTTGTTCTTTGGAAGCGTAGTACTTATTCTATCGGTTACTCTTTTGCTGAACTGCTAAGTTACAGGGTCGTAAACACACCACCATCGGTTGTCAAGCGATGTTGGGATGACAAACACAGACACACAAACATACTCACACACGTATGTATATATATATATATATATATATATATATATATATATATATATAAATGTCTCTAAGCATTTTGACTAGCATTTTGACTATATATATATACACGACAGGCTTCTTTCAGTTTCCGTCTACCAAATCCACTCACAAGGCTTTGGTCGGCCCGACGCTATAGTAGAAGACACTTGCCGAAGGTGCCATGCAGTGGGAATGAACCCGGAACCATGTGGTTAGTAAGCAAGCTACTTACCACACAGCCACCCCTGCACCTAATATGAATGCTAAAGGGTTCTAGGTATCAGAGACTTTGAAATTCTCTTCTTCATATGATTAATTATGAAAATTTTTACAAACAAAATGAAAACCCTCTCTTTTTTCAATTAAAGGAAGTAACACTAATAATAAAAGGACATGGTTATTTTAGTAGAGCCATGCTCTACTAAAAGGTATGACTCAGTATGCAGTTTCAAATCATTGTACAAATGAATTTTTGGTGTATAGTATATCTATCTCTCTAGGTTGTTCCTCAAGATGCTCCATGACTGTTTCCACATGTTTTCCCCACTCATCTCGATCTTCCATAATGGTTCTCAGCTCCTGTAGCCCTTCCTTGCCAGTATCCTCCAGCAAGTTGTCGATATAGGTTGTCTTCCTTCTTCTGTTGATTGCCAGAGCACTGACTTGTTAGCAATTTCAACGGTATGTCTGATGTGCAGTATAACACCTAAATATTTAAGAGATAGTGGAGGCGCAATGGCCCAGTGTTTAGGGCAGCGAACTCGCAGTCATAGGATCGCGGTTTCGATTCCCAGACCAGGCGTTGTGAGTGTTTATTGATCGAAAACACCTAAATCTCCACGAGGCTCCGGCAGGGGATGGTGGCGAACCCTGCTCTACTCTTCCACCACAACTTTCTCTCACTCTTACTTCCTGTTTCTGTTGTGCCTGTAATTCAAAGGGTCAGCCTTGTCACACTGTGTCACGCTGAATATCCCCAAGAACTACGTTAAGGGTACACGTGTCTGTGAAGTACTCAGCCACTTGCACATCAATTTCATGAGCAGGCTGTTCCGTTGATCGGATCAACTGGAACCCTCGATGTCGTAAGCGATGGAGTGCCAACACACATTTAAGAGATATTAAATAAATACCATTTTTTTTGTTTTGTTTTGTTTTATTTTGCAATTATTGTTGTTTCATGGTTATATATGTAATAGTGAAATTTCTTTTTCTTTTTCAGTTTTGCTTATAAAAAACCATTCCAAATACAACACCATGCTGATAATACAGTAAGACATGTTTATTGGTTATTTGTAATGTTTCTTTCTTTCTTTTAATTAATATTTTGCTTAACTAAAAGGTAACAAGCTGGCAGAATCTTTAGTATGCTGGGCAAAATGCCTAATGGCATTTCATCCGTCCTTAGATTCTGAGTTCAAATTCTATCAAGGTCGACTTTACCTTTCATCCTTTCAGGGTCGATACAATAAGTACCAGTTGATCACTGGGGTTGATGTAATTGACTAAACTACTCCCCTGAAATTGCCGGCCTTGCATCAAAATTTGAAAACAATATATTGCTTAACTAATGAGGCAAAATGGCAGAATCGTTAGCAATGTAATTAACTAGCCACCTCCTCCTAAATTTTAGTCCTTGTTCCTATAGTAGAAAGGATTGATATTATTATTATTATTATTAATATTATTATAATAGAGCAGTGCATGCCATCAAAGTCAAGCAAATCAACCCCAGGACTTATTCTTTGGAAGCCTAGTACTTATTCTATCGGTCACTTTTGCTGAACCGGTAAGTTACAGGGTCGTAAACACACCACCATCGGTTATCAAACGATTTTGGAAGGACAAACACAGACACACAAACATACTCACACACATATGTATATATATATATATATATATATATATATATATTTATAATCATAAATATATAGGGATTGACAGTAACCTGCTTCTCCAACATACTGAGAATTCAGAAATAGCAGTCAAAGAACTACTGATTTCAAAACTATAATTTATTTATATTAATATTTTTGCTATAAGCTTATTAGCCTTAGTGAAAAGAAATTTATGGAAATCAATTCAATTAAAATATTTGGCAGTTATCAAATAAAAAAATTTTATTAGACATAATTTTACCAAAGTAACCATTTAGTTGTAAAGTCGTGAGTTCCTGAATGCAACCCGGCAAAATTGTTGATTATTAATTTTATTACTAATTGACGATTCCCTGCCCTGCATATCTATATATATATATATATATATATATATATATATACAACGGGCTTCTTTCAGTTTCCGTCTACCAAATCCACTCACAAGGCTTTGGTCGGCCTGAGGCTGCAGTAGAAGACACTTGCCCAAGGTGCCACGCAGTGGGACTGAACCCAGAACCATGTGGTTGGTAAGCAAGCTACTTACCACATAGCCACTCCTATGCCTATTAAAGTTTTTTAAATAGATCATGCATTTTAATTGTTTTGTTATTCAATCTTCATTATATCTGTTTTGCCCTAGTTCTTGTTAGATCCTGTAAAAGTTGCTCAGCTCTTGATAACAATTGGCTAAACTTTAAGTTGATTTCAACAAATAAGTGTTTGTTGCATTCAGGAACTCACGACTTTACAACTAAATGGTTACTTTGGTAAAATTATGTCTAATAAAATTTTTTTATTTGATAACTGCCAAATATTTTAATTGAATTGATTTCCATAAATTTCTTTTCACTAAGGCTAATAAGCTTATAGCAAAAATATTAATATAAATAAATTATAGGTATTTTAGGTACAAGCACATGGCTGTGTAGTTCTTTCTCTTGGTTCAGTCATTAAACTGCAGCCATGCTGGGGCACTGCCTTGAAGAATTTTTAGTTGAAGGAATCAACCCCGGTATTTATTTTTTTTAAAGCCTGATACTTGTTCTGTTGGTCTTTTTTGCCAAACCACTAAGTTATGGGGATGTAAGCAAACCAACACCAGTTGTCAAGCAGTGATGGAAAACAAACACACACAAACAATACACACACATAGGTATATACATATAACAGGCTTCTTTCACTTTCTGTCTACGAGATCCACTTACAAGGTTTCAGTCAGCCCAAGGCTATAGTAGAAAACACTTGCCCAAAGTGCCAGGCAGTGGGACTGAACCTGGAACCATGAGGTTGGAAAGCAAGCTTCTTATCACACAGCCATGCCTGTGCCTATAAAATCTTTCTTTCTTAAACACGTGGTTTCGAGTTCCATTCCACTGCATGAGAGAGAGAGAGAGAGAGAGAGAGAGAGAGAGAGATGCATACATACATAAATAGAGAGATAGTTAGGTGGTTTGTCACTACAGTAACTGACAAGTTTTGTCATTCTATGATATTAATATTAATGAGGAGGAGACCCCCTTCGGTCATGAATGACCATGGGACTGCACCTAGAAAGCTACCCTCCAAGGCACAAGTCCAGGCAAGGTTGTTTATGGAAGACCAGCAGTCGCCCATGCATACCAGCCTCCCCTCTCCATACCATTGATGTTATCCAAGGGAAAGGCAAAGGCTGATACAGCTTGGCACCAGTGATGTCGCAACTCATTTCTACAGCTGAGTTAACTGGAGCAATGTGAAATAAAGTGTCTTGCTCAAGAACACAACACGCAGCCCGGTCTGGGAATCGAACTCACAACCTCACGATCGTAAGCTCGATGCTCTAACAACTGAGCCATGTGCCTTAATTAATATTAACAACTGAAATTAATAATGGTTTCAGATTTAAGACAAGGCCATCAGTTTTGAGAATGAGATTGTTGATTGCACCAACTCAAGTTGATATTTTGGTCTTGTACTTTGTTTGACAAGTAACTTGATCTGTATGTTGTTGAAACTGAAGCAGTTGCATCATAGGAGAGTCATTTCTGTCATAGAAGACAAACAAGCAAAAACTCTTACATTCACTTTCATTTATTTCTTAAAGGTACTGTTTACTATGAAGTGTGAAGAAGTTTCATCTCACTTCTGCATCTGTTAAAAATCCTTTTCTGCTCAGACATCATATGTTGTTATGTGGAGTTTTTTTTCCATCTTTCTTTTGCTCTTTTTTAATTTTTTAATTTTCTTTCTTTTGTTTTCTTAATAACATTCTTCTTTGTTGTTGTTGGCACTCCGTCGCTTACGACGTCGAGAGTTCCAGTTAATCCGATCAACAGAACAGCCTGCTCGTGAGATTAGCGTGCAAGTGGCTGAGCAATCCACAGACACGTGTACCCTTAACGTAGTTCTCGGGAATATTCAGCGTGACACAGAGTGTTACAAGGCTGACCCTTTGAAATACAGGTACAACAGAAACAGGAAGAAAGTTGTGGTGAAAGAGTACAGCAGGGTTCGCCACCATCCCCTGCCGGAGCCTCGTGGAGCTTTAGGTGTTTTCGCTTAATAAACACTCACAACGCCCGGTCTGGGAACCGAAACTGCGAGTCCGCTGCCCTAACCACTGGGCCATTGCGCCTCCACAACATTCTTCTTTAACCCTTTAGCATTCACCTTATTCTGTCAAAAGTAATGCTTATTTATTGACATTTTCAATGAATCATGCATTATTTTGTAGCTTCAAGGTTTTGATGAGATAACTGAAAATTTTCACAATGATATTGTTGGGTTGGTAGGTGACAAGCTGACAGAAATGTTAGCACACCGGGCGAAATGCTTAGCGGTATTTTGTTTGCTGTTATGTTCTGTGTTCAAATTCCGCCGAGGTCAACTTTATCTTTCATCATTTCGGGGTCGATAAATTAAGTACCAGTTATGCACTGGGGTCGATATAATCGACTTAATCCCTTTCTCTGTCCTTGTTTCTCCCCTCTATGTTTAGCCCCTTGTGGGCAATTAAGAAATAAGAAACATTAGCACACTGGGCGAAATGTTTAGCAGTATTTTGTCTGTTTTTATGTTATGAGTTCAAATTCTGCCGAGGTCGACTTTACCTTTCATCCTTTCAGAGTCGATAAATTAAGTAGCAGTTGTGTACTGGGGTCGACCTAATTGACTATCTCCCCTCCTCCAAAATTTCAGGCCTTGTGGCTAGAGTAGAAAAGAATAATTATTGTTTTATTTACGTTCTGAGTTCAAATTCCACCGAGGTCGACTTTGCCTTTCATCCTTTCGGGGTCGATAAATTAAGTACCAGTTGCGTACTGGGATCGATCTAATCGACTGCCCCCCCCCCCACTCCTCCAAAATTTTGGGCCTTGTCCCTAGAGTAGAAAAGGATATTGTAGCATTGGTGTGAGAAGCCACATATGACATAGTTTGAGCATAAAGCAGGTTGAATATTTTGGTCTGGTTTAAATGCGAAAGGGTTAAGATAGGACTGGCTAATGTGTTTTCCTTGTCAAGTTTGCTATGCAGAATATACATCATTTTATGTTTTTCTTAGTTGTTCTTTTGTGTCAATAACATTCTTGTTTTTGAACTTTGGACTTGTAGATAGGTAGGTGATAGGAACTATTGTTGCTTTCAGATCCTCCTCCTCCTCCTCCTCTCAATTTTTTGCTTTATTTATTTATTTATTGTAGTTGTTATTACCAATAGTTATTATTTGTGTTGTTTCCTTCTTACATTAGGGATGGGGAAAACAGTTGGAGATGTTGTTTGTTGTATGTTGAAAAATAATTTCAAATTCATCACCATCACCGTCATCACCACCACCACCACCATCATCATCATCATCATCATTGTCATCATCATCAACTTGCATGATTTTCTATGCCTGGATGCCCTTCCTGTCACCAACCCTCACCAGTTTCCAAGCCGGGTAATATTTCTCCATGGCCAGAAATGGTTTTTGCAGAATATTGGAAACGAATGACACCGCCTGTATGACAGTGACACTCATTTACAACTATTACACAATGACAAGAGAAGGACACACGAATACACAAATGCTCACAGTCGTACATACACATCTCATCATCATTTAACATCCATGCTTGCATGAATGTTAAATGATGGTCGTGATATATATATATATATATAAATTCTGTCTGATCCATACTTGCATGGGTCAGACAGAATTTATTGAGGCAGATATTCTATGAATGGGTGCCGTTCCTGCTGTAGACTGTCACTTGGAAGACTGGAAACAAGCAACGTCACTTGTATGATGGTGATGCTTATTTAAAATCATCGCATGATGTCAAGACAAGGCTACAATAAAATACACACACACACACACACACACACACACACATGGCTTCATTCAGTTTCCCTCTACCAAATCAATTCACAAAGCTTTGGTCAGCCTGGAGTTATTAGTAGAAGGCACTTGCCCTAGGTACCATGCAGTAGAATGGAACATGAGAACACATGGTTGGGAAGAAAGCTTCTTATCCACACAGCTATGTCTGCACCTATGTGTGTGTGTGTCCCCATCATCGTTTGACAACTAGTGTTGGTGTGTTTACATCCCCGTAACTTAACAGTTCAGCAAAAGAGACCGATAGAGTAAATACCAGGGTTAAAAAATAAGTACTAGTTGATTTATTTGAGTAAAAATTCAAGGCAGTGCCCCAGCATAGCCACAATCTAATGGCAGAAACAAGTAAAAAGAAAGAAATTTTTTAAAAAATACGTCCAAGGGGAATTGAAATGGTTCACTTGGGAATTAAACTGGTATTGTAGATTTGACTGCTACTGTTCTGCTACTTTCATGATTACGTTTATAAATTCTGTATTTCTGGTATTTGTTGACTGAATATTTTCTTTTTATTTTCTTTCTCAAGCAATTCAGAAAAGCCTGTTCAAAAGACAATCTCTTACAAATGTATGGTGACAAAATAGTTCGACTGTCTACAGCAAACACTTATTCTTATAAGAAAGGTTTGTATTTAACACATACATGCACTTTGTTGTATAGTCCCAGCTCAACCTTGATTAAACTGACCTATAATCAAATGTGTTTCATTCAAAACCATTTCATTTTTTTTTTTTGGCATTGTACACCATGCTTTAAATTATCCGTTGTATTCAATGTGGTAGTAGATAGAATGTCTTAGTCTTATTCTCTCATGTCCATTTGGCCTGTACATCAAGCAGCAAGGCATTTCCAATCGTCCTGGTTTCAGACATAATTACCTGCATCTTCCCAACTGATGCTTTGTTGCTTCAGTTCTTCTTTGAAGGTGGTGTGCCATGTTTACTTGTGTCTCCCTCACTTTCTTCGTCTCTCTGATGGTATACATTGTATTTCTGTCTCTAGTATTTCTTTTTCTGACGGTCAGAATATATGACCTGCAAGTTTCACTCTTCTTTCTGTCACAATCTCATGCCAGTTGCACAGATTGGCTCTTCTCAGGACATCAGAGTTTGTGATTCTGTCCCTATAAGTGAATTCGAGCATTCTGTGTTGACTCGTTAGTGAAATGCATTCAATCTCAGAGTGATCTTGGCAGTTATTTTCCAAGTTTTTCCTGCGTAGACTGCTCTTGACAGGACAAGGCTCTGGTACAGCAGGATCTTCATACAGTTGCTAATCAAAGTGCTTGCCCAGATCTTGTTCATTCCTTTGAACACTGATGCTTCTTGCCTGATTCTGAATTTGACATCTGCCTCAGCACTCTCTCCCTTTCTCAATGAGTCCTTTCAACTTTTTACATTTTTTGACAAAGATTCTCTTCTTGCAAAGAAACTATTATTTTCTTGCATTTCTAAAATTGCTAAATTTTTTGTTATCTTTACAGTTGATGTGCCATTGCGGAAATACCTTACAGAGTACATGCAGCCTCAAGATTTAAAGACGCCTGGAAATGGTGAGTAAAATATTTAATATCATTTCCTGAGTTATTATCGGTTATTTTATTTATTCCTGATATTAGACTTGTATTCCTTGTGTTTGTCCCCCACCACCATTTGACAACTGGTGTCAGTTTATTTACAACTCAGTAACTTTGCAGTTCAGCAAAACAGACTGATAGAATAAATATCAGGCTTTAAAAAAAAGTAAAAAGTATTGGTGTTGATTTGTTTGACTAAAACCCTTCAGAGTGGTGCCCTAGCATGGCCACAGTCAATGAGTGAAACAACTAAAAAATAAAAGATCATACATTAACTACACACATTCCTTCTCTGGACTTTTCCATTTCCCTTTCTGATGAAGGGCTATGCTTGAAATGTCAAAAAAACTTTTTCTTTTTACCAAGCATCAAACTAATATATTCCATGTGCATGTCTCGTTTTGTTATTATTATTTTTAATGTTCGATTATTCAGTTTGACTATATATATATATATATATATATATATATATATATATATATATATATATATATATATATATATATATATATAAAATATATATATTGAAGCTTCTAACTGATTTCTACATAATTAATTCTCATTGATCTTAATGTCTTACACATTATTTCTTTTTATTTATTTCATAGTTAAAGGTCCAAATTAAACACTCCACTTTAAAAAAAAAAGACAACAGCATATCATCCAGAAGTTTCTCTTTTCTTTCTCATATTGTTTCAGAAACCTTATACTGGTTTGGTGAAAACAGCCATGAATGGGATACCTTGTTTAAAAAATATACCCCACCTCCTTATAAAATACCTGAAATGATTGAAGCCTATAGCTTTGGAGCAGCAGGTAATTATAATTTAACCATATTGATACCAACTCATCTGATACTGTTATATATTATGATACAAGCTTCTTGTTTAAAAGTGATCTGTATTAAAACTTTCCATCAAAATATTTTGTTGATCTATGTTCCAAACATCAGCTTAAGAATGACAAAGTTATTTTTTCTAAATTCTCCATTATTTTCAAAATAAATTGAAATAAAAGCAGTGTATTTCAATAGATATATAGTATCAAAAGGTTAATTATAGAAAAAAAATTATATTTCTTTCAAAATTTCAGCTGGCTGAATTATGACGATGTTGGCTTGACAGCTGTGAGTTCAAATCATATGCCATCTTCAACACTACACTTTATCCTTGTAAAAGGCACTGTACTTTTGAATGCTCAGTAAATAGGTATCATGCCAAGTTATAGCTTACCATCATCAACAATAATTATAACCTTTCCCTTAATGTTTTGATAGCTTGCTGTAAAAGTCTCTGAACATGCCATTTTAGGTCTGAATCTTAAAACAATGTATCTGAACCACAGCTAATATTCAGCTAATGTTCAAAGTGTAGAATCTGTCATGAAATATCCTGCAAACTTTTTTTTATAATCAACAAGAGCGCCATTTCATCTCATGCAAATATTCTCCGTCCTATCTACACGTTAATCAGATCACTAGAAATGAGTGGCCTAATAAATTAAAATAGGTGCCAGCATGACTGTGTATGTTAAGAAGTTTGCTTGCCAATCACTTGGTTTTGCATTCAATCCCACTGTGTGGAATCCTGGGCAAGTGTCTTCTATTACAACCCTAAGTCAGCTGACCAACTAATGCCTTATGAGTGGATTTGGTAGGCAGAAATTGAAAGAAGCTTGCTACACGTGCATGCACACATGTGTGTGTGTCTTAACATTGCGTGATACTTGTAAATGAGTGTCACTGTCATACAGGCGGTATCATTAATTTCCATTATGTTGCAAAAGCATGCCTAGCTGTCAGGAACTATTACCTTATTTGTAAACAGGTGAGGGTTGGTGTCAGGAAGCTCATCCCTCCATAGAAAATCTGCCTGGGTATACTTTGTCTGGTTTGTGTAAGAAAGGAAAAGTGGACATTAAAATGATGATGATGATGATGCATATATCATCATCATTGTTTAACATCTGTTTTCCACACTGGCATGGGTTGGACGGTTTGACAGGTCTGGAAAGCCAGTGGCTGCACCAGGCTCCAATCTGATCTGTCAATGCTTCTACAGCTGGATGCCCTTCCTAACGTCAACCATTCTGAGAGTGTAATGAATGCTTTTTATGTGCCAATAATTGAAAAAATATTTACCTGAGGAAACACAACTAGATCTCATAATACAATGCGCTTGCAAAGACATCTTGAAGCAAGTGAAGTTGTTGTCATGGCTGATGACAGTACCACCTGACTGGCACCTGTGCCGGTGGCACATAAGAAGCACCATTCAAGTGTGGTCATTGCCAGTACTGCTTAACTGGCTCCTGTGCCAGTGACATGTAAAAGGCACCTACCACATTCTTGGAGTGGTTGGCATTAGGAAGGGCATCCAGCCACAGAAGCGATGTCAAATCAGACTGGAGTCTGATGCATTCCCTCTTCCCCCCCAGCTTGCCAAATCTGGTCACACCATCCAACCCATGGACAATGGATGTTAAATGATGATATATTCACACATACATATATTATATACATACATACATATATAGATATATATATATATATATATATATATATATATATATATACAACTTAAAAATAAGGGCAAAAGAAAAAATATTGCTATACCAAATATGCCGAGAATAGATTTCAAATCATCAATAACCACATCACTATAATGTGCTTTTAGTCATGAATTAATTATATGGGGTTATTGACGATTTAAAGTCTATTCTCGGCATATTTGGCATAGAAATTTTTTTCTTTTGCCCTTATTGATAAGTTGTTTATAATTTTCACCTTAAAAGGTATTTGTTAATATGCTGGCGACTGATAAAATATTTGGAAAATTTTATCCTATATTAGATGATATATATATATATATATATATATATATATATATATATATATATATATATATGTTATCTCCCCTTCTTCCTAGTTCTCCTGTGTGACCCTTCTGTCCAGCATTTGCCATGATAGATCGCTAGCCACTACACATTCCGTTTTTTTCTCTCCTTGTTTCTTTCTGTGTTCCTTTCTGTGGAAGAGTGTAGGCTTGAAACGTTAAAGACTTTTTCACTTCCCGAGCGTTAAACTAATACATCTGTTTGTTGTCTACACCACCTGTCTTCATCTTTTGTTTTGTTTTTTTGTGAATTCTGTCTCTCTCTCTCTCTCTCTCTCTCTCTCTATATATATATATATATATATATATATATATATATAATATATGCAATAGGCTTAACAAATCACTCACAAGGGTTCAGTTTGCATGGAGCTGTAGCAGAAGACGCTTGCCCAAGATTCTGTGCAATGGGACTGAACCTGAATCCTAGAGGCTGAGAAGCAAATTTCTTAACCACACAGCCATGCCTATGCCTCTGTGTAATTTGAAAAATTGTTATTGTTCTTTGTACATCTAAGGAGGGAGTGCTTAAAGATTCAAGTTTTTAGTTTTGTAGGGATGGGAGTTCAGGAATAAGCCTCATCCAATGATGTTTAAGCATTTCTAGCTTTAGTTTGTTTCCTTTGCAAAATGTAGATAAGATTCATTTTTAAGGAAGGATTGTCATTTTAACTTGTTTTTTTGTTACTTGAAAATATAAGACAATAAAAGATTGAATTGTCATCTAATGAGTAGCAAGTGATAACAAGTGTAAGATTTTAAGTGGATCCTAAAGTTCGGCTACCTTATGGAATTTCTGTTGTGTTGTGTTGAATGAATGTATTGGTTTAGCAAAAGGGGTCCGGTTTATATCTTGCCAATTTAGCAAGACTGTTTTTATTCTAAACTTTTTTGAAATCTATGCAGATGTCAAGGGTTCAATCAAGCCTTATGATTTTTCTTCAATACTTAATTTTATAAATCTTTACAACAAATAAAACTGAGAGATAATTTTATCTGTTAGAAGTATTGTTGGGAGAAGAAAATCGCAATTGTATAAAAGGTGTTGGTTGCTGTTTTCTTTCATCGTGATCATAATCATCATCTTCACCACCACCACCACCACCTTCACCATTACCAATATCACTCCAAAAGCACTCCACTGTCACCATCACCACCATCACTACCACCATCATCATCACCATGCATCTATTTTTCTTTACTATCATGGATTCTCTATCACTTGTCATCTCTTATGAGATTCAATCTTCATCACTTCATTTTATGCTTTCCTTGGTCTTCCTCTTCCCCTGATTTCTTCCAATATGATTGTTTGTCACTTGTTAATCCAGCTGTCATCTCCCATGTGCATTGTATGTCAATACCTCTTGAATACGTTGCATCTGGTTCTAAGATAAAACCAAGCTGGTTTTTTTCTCAGTTCATTTGTCTCCCATTCATTCATTAACATTATTCATTCAATAGAACAGGCCCACCTCACTTATCAAACTCTGTACATCTACATTCACTACCTATGTTTCACTACCATAAAACATTGCACTTTGTACAAAAATTTCATACAATCTGCTCTTCACACAGAAAGATAGAATCTATTTGTTGCCAACAGAAGTGATAGCTCCTTGGACTTTTTCTACCCTGTTCTTATTCTGGCTACTATGCTTTCAGAAAATTCTTCTCCACTGCTGCTGATTAGGCTGCATAGCTAACAGAAGCTATCAACCACTTCTGTGGAGCCCTCCAAGCATTAGATAGAGTATATTCATGTGTATTCTTACTGCTAATTACTCCTGTGATCTGCTATATATGAAGTCCTTCTTCTCTGTTAGTGTGTCAGTGATTCCACTCTTGTACTCCCTAGTTTACATTTGGTACCCCACATGTTATTCCCGTAGACTCCTTTTCTGTATATCTAGCATTGCCACTTCCCAAATAGCAGTTAAGTCCTGTCTTTTTTTCTTGCTAATTAAAACTACTTTTATCTTCACTAGATTTTCTTGAAGAATTCTTTACTCTGGTTTTTGTTTCCACATTTGAAATTTTTTTCTCTAACTCTTCAACAGATTCAGCTGTGAGAAATTAGTTCATCTGTTCATTGCCATGCAGAAGTTCCTATAGACAACTGATCTTAAAGTAATTTATATGAATGATTTTTTGTTTTCTACAAAACATGATAACTAAATAAACTAAATCTCTCACTAACAATAACAATTTTAACCCTGAAGATATAAACATCAGACAATATTGTCATATAGTCTGACAACCTCAGTTACTTTATCCATTTCTCTGGCAACGACAATTCCAGTGCTATTATTTATCTAGAAGAATTTTCAGCCATGTCCCCTTTGCCTAGACAACAGAGGAAACTGTGACAATTCTAGAAGAGTCCCAATCATGCCCTAAAGGAGGTGTAGACTCTGAAGCTTCAGAGAAGGCAACTCATCAAAGAGAAAAGAATTCTAAAAACTGTTACAGTGTAAAGGAGAACTTTCAGGCTGCCTGAGGATCCCTTCCATCTTGTCCCTTGTTCACAACACATATCTACTCATCTCTGCTTCAGCATCTCTACATTTTTCCAGAACTACCTTGTGTGTGTATGTATATATATATATATATATATATATATATATATATATATATATATATATATATATATTTATATTTATATAAGAGCATTACTATATAATAACGTCTCACGCCATGAGGGACTCTAAGGTCAGACTACTATAAAAAGCACATTTGTGCTTTTTATAGTAGTCTGACCTTAGAGTCCCTCATGGCGTGAGGCGTTATTATATAGTAATGCCCTTATTTTTTTTCATTTCAAAGTTTCAGCTCAGAGCTGCGGCCATGCTGATGCACCACCGTATATAAATATAAATATATATTTCGGGAATAAATGATGAATTTTTTCCCTTATGAGGTTTTTTTCACGCTAGCTACTTGATAAATTCTTGTAAAAGAATTCGTCCTATTATTGAATATATATATATATATATATATATATATATATATATATATATATATTATTTTGCTTAAAAGAGTTCCAACACTGTCTGTTTTTTATGTTTTATTTATATTCCTGCAGAACTAATGTGGGGTATAGAATATGGAATATACAATATATAATATGATATACAATATACAATATAAAATAAAATAAAATAAAAATGGATGGCACCATGAAAGAAAGTATTGAATGTAGATGAAATATTGAGTGTTCAATATAAAGGATCAAATATATAAATATATAAATATAAATATATATATATAAAGGCGACTCGAGTTTCAGGGCTATTTCCCTTCGTCATGGCCGGTATGACAGACTACCCCACATTAGTTCTGCAGGAATATAAATAAAACATAAAAAACAGACAGTGTTGGAACTCTTTTAAGCAAAATAATATATTCCTCTATACACAATCATACAAAAAAACCCACCTTTTTTGTATTTATTTTTACTCGCATATATATATATATATATATATATATATATATATATATATATATATACATATACATATATATATATATATATATATATATATATATATATATATGAGACCTTTGGAAATGGGCTGTGCGTGAGAAGACCCGGCAAGCCAAGTAAGATCGTTGCCAGTGCCCCTGGACTGGTTCTTGTGCGGGTGGCACATGAGATGCACCATTTTGAGCGTGGCCGTTGCCAGTACCGCCTGACTGGCTCCTGTAGGATTTTCGAGCGAGATCGTTGCCAGTGCCCCTGGACTGGCTTGTGCGGGTGGCACATAAAAGACACCATTTCGAGCGTGGCCGTTTTCGTGCGGGTGACACGTAAAAGCACCCACTACACTCTCTGAGTGGTTGGCGTTAGGAAGGGCATCCAGCTGTAGAAACTCTGCCAAATCAGACTGGAGCCTGGTGTTGCCATCCGGTTTCACCAGTCCTCAGTCAAATCGTCCAACCCATGCTAGCATGGAAAGCGGACGTTAAACGATGATGATGATGATGATGATGATGATATATATTCGATGACTGGCAGCTGTGCCAGTGGAGCACTAACAGCACTGTCCGAGCATGATCATTGCCAGAGCTACTGTCTGGCTTCCGTGCCAGTGGCACGTAAATAGCACCATTTGAGCGTGATCGTTACCAGCGTCGCCTTACTGGCACGTTAGGAAATCATTCGAGTGAGGTCATTGCCAGTGCTGCTGGACTGGCTCCTGTGCAGGTGGCACGTAAAAAACACCATTTTGAGCGTGGCCGTTGCTAGTACTGCCTGACTGGCCCTCATGCAGGTGGCATGTAAAAGCACTCACTACACTCTTGGAGTGGTTGGCATTAGGAAGGGCATCCAGCTGTAGAAACTCTGCCAGATCAGATTGGTGCCTGGTGTAGCCATCTGGTTTTACCAGTCTTCAGTCAAATTGTCTAACCCATGCTAGCATGGAAAGCGGACGTTAAATGATGATGATGATATATATATATATCTGTGTATGTGTGTCTTTGTGTTTGTGTTTGACCCCACCATCACCACTACCACTTGACAACCAGTATTGGTGTGTTTACATTCCCATAATTTAGTGATTCAGCAAAAGAGATCAATAGAATAAGTACTAGGCTTTAAAGAAAATAAAAGTCCCGGGGTTAATTTGTTCGACTACAAATTCTTCAAGGCGGTTCTCCAACATGGCCACAATCTAATGACTAAAACAATTACAACAAATTTTCTTTTATTTCTCTAATATCCTTGGAAAAGGATCAGACATTACAGACATCATTTTCGCAAATCTCAGAAATGTCAGAGCAAAAAAATCTTAGAAAACAGATATATATTTAAAAGAGAGAGAGAGAGAGACAGAGAGAGAAGGAGATTGAGAGAAGGATTGCTAGTATTATTGCTTATCACAATAGCAATATTAGATTTTAGTGCTTCTCAAATTTTCATCATCTCATGATTACATCTTTCATTGTAAATTATAAAAGTGAACTCTAAATATAGAAATAATAGGAAACCAATATTGTGTTACTTAACATTTTAGCAGGTCATGATAATTGTAATTATTATTTTGTGCCACTAATACTGGCACATATTGGCTCAACAACATTTGGTGCCAACTGGATGCTGTGCCACCATGTGATGGAGTTTTCGTTAATTCTTCTCAGTGTATTTTTTGCCACAATCTAAGCATTTAGTACTTGCATATTTACCTTATACCTTTTGCTTGTTTCTGTCTTTAGATAATGGTCATACTGGGGCACCATCTTGAAGAATTTTTTGTCAAAGGACTTGCCTCCAGTACTTATTTAAAAAATTTTTTAAGCCTGGCACTTATTCTATCAGTGTCTTTTGCCAAACCACTAAAGTATTGGGACATAAAAACACTAACACTGGTTGTCAAACAGGTAGGAGACAAACACAGACAACAAGGACAGCGAACAGGTTACAATGAAGTAGAGAAATTTGAAAAGACAACACGAAACCGGTTATTTCTCAAAATACAATGTTTATATACCAAAAAGATTTTATAACATTTTTATAACATTTTTCTGACATAATTTAAATATATACTTTAACCATGTAACACAAGCCTTCTGTAGTTTTTTCACTCTTATTATCTTTTATATATATATATATATATATATATATATAGGATAGTAGTACAACATAGCAGTCGATAATATACAACTCCATAGTAAGCTTCACTGTATTTATCTACTGGCAACATAAAAAATTTCATCTTACCTGTAGGAAGAACATTAAATAAATGTACAACACAGATGTGGATAATCTAGGACCTAGGTATCGGACTTTCCAAATTACATTTGTTAACATAAATTTGATTAGTTCTCTTCAGCTAGATTCACCTAGCATCAGTTGTCAAGTGATGTTGGGGGGACAAACACAGACACACAAACATATACATACGTCTTTTCTTTCCTTTCCTGAGCGTCCAATAACACTGTACTTATTCCACGTCCTCGCATTGTTTTTCGTGTTTTTTCCTGTTTAAATTGACTATATATATATATATATATATATATATATATATATATATATATATATATATAGATATATATATATGCTGAACATTAGAAGCATCAGTTGTGGTGTGCAAGAGAGACGATTGCGCTGGTATGGACATGTGGTGAGAATGGATGACGATAGCTGCGTGAAAAAGTGCCACACCCTAACAGTTGAGGGAACCCGTGGAAGAGGTAGGCCCAGGAAGACCTGGGCTGAGGTGGTGAGGCAAGACCTTCGTACATTGGGCCTCGCCGAGGCGATGACTACTGACCGAGACCTTTGGAAATGTGCTGTGCGTGAGAAGACCCGGCAAGCCAAGTAAGATCGTTGCCAGTGCCCCTGGACTGGTTCTTGTGCGGGTGGCACATGAGATGCACCATTTTGAGCGTGGCCGTTACCAGTACCGCCTGACTGGCCTCCGTAGGATTTTCGAGCGAGATCGTTGCCAGTGCCCCTGGACTGGCTTGTGCGAGTGGCACATAAAAGACACCATTTCGAGCGTGGCCGTTGCCAGTATCGCCTGACTGGCCTTCGTGCAGGTGACACGTAAAAGCACCTACTACACTCTCTGAGTGGTTGGTGTTAGGAAGGGCATCCAGCTGTAGAAACTCTGCCAAATTTAGATTAGAGCCTGGTGTTGCCATCCGGTTTCACCAGTCCTCAGTCAAGTCGTCCAACCCATGCTAGCATGGAAAGCGGACGTTAAACGATGATGATGATGATGATATATATGACAGGCTTCTTTGAGTTTCTGTCTACCAAATCCACTCACAAGGCTTTGGTCGGCCTGAGGCTATAATAGTAGACACTTGCCCGAGGTGCCACGCAGTGGGACTGACCCGGAACCATGTGGTTAGTAAGCAAGCTACTTACCACACAGCCACTCCTGCACCTATAGTGCCAGTTTCCAGGTTTTTCTTGCGTATATATTCCTCCTTGGGCAGGATGCCAATCTGTCTCAGGATTATTCATTTCTAATAGCTGAGTGGACTGGAGCAATATGAAATGATATTTTTTTTTCAAAGACACAATGCATCACCCGGTCCAGGAATCAAGACCACAATCTTACAGTCATGAGTCCAACACCCTAACCACTAAGCCATGCACCTCCACAGTTAGGCAAATACTGGAGTCAATTTAATCAAGTTACTTCTCTCCCTAAAATTTCTGGTTTTATGTTTATATTAGAAACAATCATTTTAGACAGGATTTCATAATTGAAAATTTTTTAATATACGTCTTCAAAAATTTTTATTTGATTCTCTTCCCATGTAGCTGCTGGCACTGGTGTTCCTTTCCATTTTCATGGCCCTGGATATGCTGAAATGATATATGGCAGAAAGGTGAATATTGATTCCATTGTTAATTTTTCTTTTAATTATTACTTGTTTTATTTGTTTCAGTCATTGGACTGCAGCCATATTGGGGTACCACCTTGAAGAGTTTAGTCAAACAAATTGACCCTAATACTATTTTTTTTTTTCATCTGTTGCTTATTCTGTCAATCTCTTTTGCTGAACAGGAATGTAAACAAACCAACACTCCTTGTCAAGTGGTGGTGGGAGAACAAATGCGAAGACATACATACATACATATACTTCATATACTTGATGGGCTTCCACACAGTTTCCTACTACTAAATTCACTCGGAATACATTGGTCTGTCTTGGGTCTATAGGTGATGATGATGATGATGATGATTATGATGATAATTGTAGTCCTTTAACTTGATTGTTCATATTATAAAACGGTAGTGTTGGATTTGTGAAGATTTGGCTGCTATTTCTAGCAGGTCAGACAACCACATAAAGGCTGTGTTTCATGGTGACCTCTGCTATCAGTTGTGTTTTCTAGCTAGCTGTCTACACTTTGATACCAGATGTTTGTTAAAATACTAAAAATCGTATGACTCTCTACCTGCCTTACTTCCCATTAACATATCACTTGCCAGATGGCGCCATCTTTTGTAGTGACCTCTTTTGATCTTGCTATAATGTTTATTCATATTTTTGTTCTGTTCATTGATGTAAGCTTTGGTTGGTTAGTTTGAAATGTCCTGTGTCATCTGGTTTATAATTGGTCTTTAAATGCATGTCCTTACAACCCACATATCTTCTATCGTTTTACTTGTTTCAGTCATTAAACTGTGGCCATGCTGGGGCACCACCTTGAAGAATTTTTTAGTTGAATGTATCAACCTCAATACTTAATTTTCTTTTTAAGCGTGGTACTTATTCTATTGGTCCATTTTGCTGAACCGCTAAGTTATGAAGACATAGACACATCAACACTGGTTGTCAAACAGGGCACACACAAACACAAACAGACACACACACACATATGACAGGCTTCTTTCAGTTTCTTATTTCTTTACTGCCCACAAGGGGCTACACACAGAGGGGTCAAACAAGGACAGACAAACGGATTAAGTTGATTATATTGACCTCAGTGCATAACTGGTACTTATTTAATTGATGAAAGGCAAAGTCGACCTCGGCGGAGTTTGAACTTAGAACATAGCGGCAGACGAAATACCGCTAAGCATTTCGCCCGGCATGCCAGCAATTCTGCCAGCTGACCGCCTTCTGCCAGCTGACAGGCTTCTTTCAGTTTCTGTCTACCAAATCCATTCACAAGGCTTTGTTCAGCCTGAAGTTATAGTACTGGAACCCAGGAACTTAATGGAAAAAAAATGTTGCTCAGCTTATGTTGTCTTGTAGAACATCCACTAAGTTGACCTGGCACATTACAGAGATTACCTGTTGTTGTGTTCCTCTAGGATCCAAGCTATCCCACAAAATTAATTGAACTCAGTCCAGCCAACAGGATTCAGGGTAGTTTCCGTCTACCAAATTCCATTAAAAGGCATTAGTCAACTTGAGGTTATGGGAGAAAGGTAAAAAAGAAACGTAAAAAAGCTGCTAAAGATACTGTGCTGCAAGATTGAACCCAGAGCCACATGCTTGCAAAGCAAATGTCTTAACCACACAGCCATACTTGCACCTATAAATACTTCATTATCCTTAAAATGGGTTTTTACATATTTTAGTAATTAAGATGATGTGGCTGCATTTAGAACATTTTATATGTGCATATCTGGAACATTAATTAGGTTGCCCCTGAGTTTTCAGTCATTTCTATGCTTGCAGGACTGGTTAAAATCTCAGGAATGTCCTAATTTTAATATCCCAGGACTGGTTAAAATCTCAGGAATGTCCTAATTTTAATACCCCAGATATTAATTAGGATACCCTCAGAAGTACACACTTTGATGTAATAAACTTAATGGTCTAATAAACTCAAACTACTCAGCAAAAGCAATATCCATACAAAATGACAAATTCAATCTCACGAGAAGAGAAAAAAGGTACATGTAAAAACATTCATGAAAACTGTTTTATTATCATGAAAGCTAACATGAAAATTTCAAGCTGTTTCTTCTTCATGTTGTCATAGTGTTGTTATGCTGTCATTTGTTTAATTTATATTACATGACTTCTTTTATATTAATCTCACTACCTTTCACATAAAATATTTGTCGTTATTGTTTCCTTTTGATATACATTTGCCATAAGCATTGTCATTGAACATGAAAGTAATAACAACCATTTTGAACCTATTGTAGTGAAACTTCTCTCTCGGGCATTCCATCATAAATGATAACGAAGCTGCTAACATCTAGCCTTCGGCTGCCTTCAGGCTTATTTATAGGCGAAATAGGGCTCACCGGAAACCCAGAAAAACTCCATCTCACGTGACTTTATCACAAAGCCACAATTGGATGTAATGCCCCCTTAGCAAGCAGAACATGGGGACAATTGCCGTGCAAATAAGAACGAATCAGGATGATGGACAGAAGGGACCAAGGCACTACAAGCCCAAGCTTTTTGAGAGACTCTTCTTGGTTCTATGATATAAACTTCCTCTTAAACTGATCTAAAATAAAACCTTCCTTTGAAATTATTGGCTTCAGATACCAGTTTAATAACAATAAGGGTATTTTACTAAACTTTTCATCATCATCATCATCTTCATCATCGCCGTCGTTTAACATCCGTTTTCCATGCTGGCATGGTTGCATGGTTTGACTTTCAATTTCAATTGAAAACGAAGGCTCTTTCAGTTGAAATATGATGACAAAAGGCTTAAAGAATTCTCTCTCTCTCTCTCATTCTCTACCTCTATTTCTCTTGTTGTTTCTGTCTGTCTGCCTCTTCCCCTCTCTCTCTCTTTGTACACTCAATATTAGCCAATCAGCTTTTACTTTTAGTTCCTGTCTGTCATGAGATTAACATCTTTGTTAAAGCCAATTAAATTCCTCAGTATCTGCAGCACGATTAGAAACTGTAACTTGATATTTGTAGGTAAAAAAAAAAAATAAAATTGAAGAATAAAAGAGGCAAATTCAGAGAATTAAAGTAAAACAACAAAATGATCTTCCATCTTAAAAACTCTTGGAGTAAATTAATTTTAATTAATTTTTTGTGTTGAGACACTAACTCCTCACTGAGTTTTAAAAAAATGTAATTACTACAATGCATCTCATTTTGAAGCACTGCATGCTTTCCTCTTCCTCTCTTCCTCCTTTTCCTCTCTTCCTCCTTTTCCTCTCTTCCTCCTTTTCCTCTCTTCCTCTCTTCCTCCTTTTCCTCTCTTCCTCCTCTTCCTCCTTTACCTCTCTTCCTCTCGTCCTCTTCCTCTCTTCCTCTCTTCCTCTCTTCCTCTCGTCCTCTTCCTCTCTTCCTCCTCTTCCTCTCTTCCTCCTCTTCCTCTCTTCCTCTCTTCCTCCTCTTCCTCTCGTCCTCTTCCTCTCGTCCTCTTCCTCCTCTTCCTCTCGTCCTCTTCCTCTTCCTCCTCTTCCTCCTCTTCCTCTCTTCCTCCTCTTCCTCCTCTTCCTCTCTTCCTCTCGTCCTCGTCCTCTTCCTCCTCTTCCTCCTCTTCCTCTCTTCCTCTTCCTCCTCTTCCTCTCTTCCTCTTCCTCTCTTCCTCTTCCTCCTCTTCCTCTTCTTCTTCCTCCTCCTCCTCCTCCTCCTCCTCCCCTTCCTCATCTCCATCCTCCTCCCCTTCCTCATCTCCATCTCCCTCCTCCTCCCCCTCTTTTCCCCTCCTCCTCCTTTTCCTCCTGATGCTTCATAAACAGACTTATGAAAAAAGTCATTCATTACCATCCTGTCTTTGTTTAATCCTCTTGATACCCACTTTTCTGAGACTGCCCTTGGTTCTATGATACGATTTTGCTGAAGTGTATTTCAACAGAAATATAATAACAAAACAGTTGATCATCATCTTCATCATTATTATCTAACATCTGTTTTCCATGCTGGCTTTGTTTAGATGGTTTGACAGGAGCTGGCAAGCCAGAGAGCTGCACCAGGTTCCCCCTGTCTGTATTGACACAGTTTCTATAGCTGAATGCCCTTCCTCATCCCAACCCCTTTACAAAGTGTACCAGGTACTTTATATGTAGCACCAGCACAGGTGCTTTTTACATGGTGCCGGCATGGGTGTTTTTTATATGACACCAACACCTACAAGGTTGCCAAGGAACTTGCAAGACAAGGGCCTCTCAGCTGAGAGACAGAATGGAACTGAGAAGTGGCCATGTGGTTGGTGGAAGGTTGGAATATGATAGCAGGACAGAGATAGCTGTCTTATTACAGAGTAGATACTTGGCTACCCTAATAGAACAAGGAAGGAGTGGGCGGTAGGGGAGAGAGAAAGAGAGAGAGAGAGGGCCTACCCACAGGGAATAGTGGTGGTGGGAGTATAAGTAGTACAGAAGGGATAGAAACGTTCTATAAGAGTGTGAGGAGAGATATGTAAAGATAGCAAATGATGGTTAGAGGAATTGGAGTGACTAGGAGGTGGATATGGTAGATATGTAAAGCCATGGAGAGTGTGCAGATCGGCATATGAGGAAGAGTGAGGGATCTGCAGTGGGTGATGAGGGTGTTGGATTGTGAGTGAGCTTTGATTAGGCAAACTTTTTTCCTGATTAGTTAAGCAATGACCCTTTCTTTTTTTCCTTGTCTTTTTAGGAAGCAGAAATTACTAGGAGGAGGGGATTCCCAGTTCTTTCGCCCCCGCCCCTTTTAGTCGCTTCTTACGCTATGCAGGGAATACAGTGACTGCATTCTACCGGTCCCCCTCCCCAGTCATAGGGGGGGGGTGCTAGTTAAACCATAGCTGGGACCCTTACAGGTGCTACCACTCTGAGCCAGAGTAGACCTGGGAACAATAGTGGCTAAGAGGTTGCTCGACACTCCTCAAATCCTGAAACCAGGGCCCCAGGGTCCCACTACCAGATGTAATTTAGACTCATACCCAGGACTCATCACCCAGGGTGATGAAGGCAAAAGTGGTAGGCAACAGCACCAAAGGCAGAGCTCAGTTCGTATGGATGGATGGTGTGAGGAAAGCTTTGGTGGTTGGAGGTGTTGGAGTGAGAGAGGCAAGAGAGTTTATAAATGATAGGAAATCTGGGAGAGTGTTTGTGGACGGATGAGTGAATTTGATGTTCAAAGGGGTATGGAACCAGCATGGTGTGGCAGGAGTAAACCAGCATATGCTGTTGGGCCCTGCTGCTGATATCAGGGGTTTACTTTCTATGCCTTAACCCAAGCATAGGACAGGGCTCGCCTCTTTGAGCTGGGACATGAATGGAATGGCCGGTGTATGTCTTGTGACTACCCACTCCTATGGGAAATTAGGCCTTGGTAAATAAAAAAAAAAATAATGACTCTTTCTGTAACTTTATTTCTCTTGAAATTTCCACTGATTGAATCATGAGAATGTTAGCATGACAGCTGTGAGTACAGGTACATATGCCATCTTCAACACTACATTGTATCTCTGTAAAAATAGACTTATCATCAAAGTTATTTATGTTGTTGTCATCCTATCTTTGTTGAAGCCTCTCAATACCAGCCCTTGTTCTTTGATATGGACTTCTTGTTTTAAACTGATCTAAATTAAAACCTTCCTTCAAAATCTCACAGAAGTTTTATGTTCCAAGCATTAGCTTAATAGCAACAGTTATTTTACTAAATTCTTCATTTTCAAAAATAATTGAAAGACAGGCAGAGAATTTAAATGGAAATCATCATCATCATCATCATCATCATCATCGTTTAACATCCGCTTTCCATGGGTTAGACGATTTGACTGAGGACTGGTGAAACCAGATGGCTACACCAGGCTCCAATCTGATTTGGCAAAGTTTCTACAGCTGGATGCCCTTCCTAACGCCAACCACTCAGAGAGTGTAGTGGGTGCTTTTATGTGTCACCCGCACGAAGGCCAGTCAGGCGGTACTGGCAACGGCCATGCTCAAAGTGGTGTGTTTTATGTGCCACCCGCACAAGAGCTAGTCCAGGGGTACTGGCAACGATCTCGCTCGAAAATCCTTACACATGTCACGGGCACAAGTGCCAGAAAGGCGACCCTGGGCACAGGTGCCATTCACTTGCCCCAATAAGTCTTTGCAAGCTGTGGTAGCAAAATGGTTAAGACATCTGGAATTATATTATTTTGTGATTACATGGTTCTTTCTCTTTATAAAACTGGTAGGGAGATTTAGCTGGTGTTTCTAACAGGTTGAGTGACACTGCTTTGGTTGAGAATTTTACCTGTTTATGAGGTAGTAAGAATAGCCAGTAGCACCTACTTTTATATAATGTACGTGTTGTAGCCAGGGTATGTAAACTTCAATGATATGTTACATTCTAATTTCTTCTTGTTTGCTTTCCTAATAAAGGATCCATAAATTATTTGTGTGTAATATTTTCTTTACCACCCTTAGTCTTTCTATGCGATAAAATAATCAAGTAGCTGGTTCACGTAAATTCTTAATGCTGAATATCTCTGTAACTTTGAGATAACTTTGTATAAAGTTCAAAATATGTTTCTCAATTGCTTTGATAAATATAATTTGTTTGCTTTCTGGAAATGTCAATAAAATAAATCTGTTGTTAATATATTTTTCAGTTTTATTTTGATATATTTTTAAGCTCTTTTCTTTTTTTCACTTTTTTTCTTTTTCATTTTTCTGTGAGAATTTCTGACGAGGTGTTTGAAAGAAAAGTGTATTTAGCTTTACAGAACTTCACTTTTGAGGAATGTGACCTTTTAATGTTGTGACTGCAATGGTAGCAATTATATTTGTGTCAATATGTGTATTAATATTTCAAAATATGCAATATAATTTTCTGCATGTATAAATTATTTTATATTAGCTATAATAAAATGCATCCAGTCTACAATGTAAAATGCTGATGTTAAGAAGGGCACTCAACCAGGAATATTTAGCCGAAACTTGAGGTTACAACAAACGTTGGCAGATTTCTCTTTTACTGAGAATACAAGATGTACAAAAGACGATGAGTGACTAAATAGTGTGAGACTGAGCTACCCCATACTGTCTTGGAGAGTCATCATCATCGTCATCATCATTTTAATCTCCACGTTTCTGTGCTCACACGGTTCTGACAGAATTCATTGAGGTGGATTTTCTATGGCCAGACACCCTTCCTGTTGTTGCCAACCCTCACCTGTTTCCAAGCATGGTAATATTTCTCCATGACTGGACATATTTCCATAAAAGATTGAAAATGGAGGACACTACTTGTAGGACCAGATTAAGATCCATCGAGGCCCTTAGCACTTAAAAGATTTTGGTGCTCCCATAAAAGATTATGTAATTCAAAATATAAACAGTAACAAACCATAAAATAAATTTTTATTTTTCA
The DNA here is from genome assembly GCF_046866305.1 of Octopus bimaculoides. Taxonomy (NCBI): domain Eukaryota; kingdom Metazoa; phylum Mollusca; class Cephalopoda; order Octopoda; family Octopodidae; genus Octopus; species Octopus bimaculoides. Next base: position 97,900,012 of record NC_142933.1, read on the forward strand.
AAACGAAACAAAAATGTGAGAGGGAAAATAATGTTTATTTTTGTATATTTCCACTTTATTTATATTTGAAAAGTTTCCTCCTACTTTCTTGAATTGATCAGATCCTCAAAATTAATCTCAGGTAATAAATACATCTGCATCTATACTTAGTAGAGATAAAGGCATCCCAAATATTGTTTTAGCAAGTTTAAAGTGATTTCTTTTGTGCCGTAAACCATTTACCATTTCTATGGTGCCCCCCTCCTTCCTTGATGCCCTAAGCACATGCTTATTTTGCTTAATGGTTAATCCAGCGCCGACTACTTGTATGACAGTGAAGCTCATTTATAACTGTCACATGATTTCAAAACAAGGACACACAAACACACACACACACACACACACACACATGCACACACACACTCACACACACCTATGCTTGTTAGACGATCATAGTGGTGGTGGTGGTGGTTTTGATGATGACAACAATGATGACGATGGCACTGACAATGATGATGAATGATGATGCTGATGACCCTAAAATAATACATTGAAAATTTAATAGCATTATTTATAAGAAGTACTATCATATTGAGTTTTATCAATGTAGGATCCCATTCTAACTTCTGTATATGTTTGTCTTTTATTTTATTTCTGTTTACAACAGTATTTTTATTTCTATTTCTTTTTCCAGAGATGGTTCTTATATCCCCCAGATAAGGTCCCAGATTTTCATCCTAACCAAACAACCCTGCAGTGGCTCATACAACATTATCCTTCCCTTAAACCAGAGGATCGACCTTTCGAATGTACAATTAGTCCTGGTCAAGTGAGTAGTAGTTATTGTCATTATCATTTTATCCCAGATCCAAAGTATGGGGGGTTTAGTTTACAGGTAATCTAAACAATTAGGTATGCTAGGTAAGTGCTATAACGGATTACTAAGGCTCCAAGGTTATAGCCAAGATGGTAGTTATGAAGACATTGCAGATTTCTGATATAACGGTTATATAATTGTCCTCTTTAACAATTATACATGTAGTGGGTGCCTTTTACATGCCACCGGCACGGGAACCAGTCAGGGGACACTGGCATCGACCACATTCGGATGGTGCTTTTTACAGCATTCAAAATAATTTTATAAGCAAAGGAAGACATTTATGCATTTAAATCAGCACCACTGTCATCATAATCATCACCACAACCACCATCATCATCATCATCATCATCACCACAACCACCATCATCATCATCATCATCATCACCACAACATAATCTCACCACCATCATCATCATCTTAACATTTTGGATCAAGCAAGAATAAGCTGAGGCAGAGGTTTTCTACGGTCAAATACCCTTCCTGTTGCTGTCCCTCATTTGTTTCCAACTGAGATGATAACCCCAGTCTATCAAACAAGAAAAAGCCCAGATTTGTTTTATGCAGAGCAATGGAAGTAAATGACGCTGTATTAATGAACATTTTGTTCAGAGAGATTGCACAGCATATTGAGACATGTTGAGAAATCTGGACAAGCTTTTGCAGTGGACTGCAAGTAAATGATAGTTTTCTAGCAAGGCTATTATTTACAGCTAATGAACACATGTGGATGTGAATGGAAATATGAATTCACACACACACACATGCACAAAAAGTTTCAGTTACCCTTGACTAAATCTACTCACAAGGCTTCGATCGACTCAGAGCTGTACTGGAAGACACTTGCCCAAGCTACCATGTTGAGGGACTGAACCTGAAACCACATGATTGGGGAGCAAGTATCTTAGCCATGCAACCATACCATACACACACACACACACACATGCATGCACATACATATACATACATACATATATATAAAGACCCCCCCCCCCTTTAGTCATGAATCACCATGGGATCAAACCTAGAAAGTTCCTCTCCGAGTCACCCATGCATACCAGTCTCCCCTCTCCATGCCACCAATGTTATCTGATGTTGACAATGAATGGGAGAAAGTTCTCCAAGTTAACAAGAAAATTTTTGTTTTTAATTCTCCACACCCAAGTTAACAATGAACTTACTAGATCTATGAACTAAAATTTATATTATTAAAAAATTCTAAAAGTAATAAATTAAACTGATAAGAACTGCCATCGAAGTCATTTTTTTTTTCTTTTTTCGAATATATATATATATATATATATATATATATATATAATAAAAAGTAACAACAAAAGAATGAGACCTTGGTATTAGATAAATAGTGGATTATTTATATATGTTATAATTTAGGACAAACAGTAAAAAGTCATTATAGTACTTGGAATTTCGAATGTCAGAGCGAAGAGCTGCAATGCATTCTTGTCAGCTTTTAAGGTTGCCATTAATAGCCGGCGTGAATGCATCATAGCTCTTTGCTCCGATATTCGAAACTCCGAGTACTATAACAACAACTTTTTACTGTTTGTCCTAAATTATAACATATATATCATCATCATCATCGTTTAACGTCAGCATCAGTGGTGTTTTTTCCTGGAACGAACCCAAACTGCATCTCATCTAAACTGATTCTCTCCCTAATTTGTTGGGCTATGACCCTCTCTGTGACCTTCATTACCTGGTCCAACAACTTAATATCTCTGTAATTGTTTGTGTCTAGGGCGTCACCTTTACCCTTGTATATATATATATATACACACTCACACACACACACGACTTGCTTCTTCCAGTTTCTATGTACTAAATCTGCTCAGAAGACTTTGGTCAGCCTAAAACCGTAGTAGAAGATGCTAGCATAGAAAAACAAAAGCGAACATTTAACGAACAAACAAATTATAGATGTGACATAACATTCCCTTATGTTCATTTAATGTCAATAATTCTAACAAACACTCATTTGCAACAAGCATACATTTGACATGTCACCGTCATTTGAGTACCATTAATTATTATATCTTTCTCTCGTTTTCTTTTTCAGGCCATTTATTTTCCTGACCGGTGGTGGCATGCTACATTAAATATTGACAACAGTGTATTTATTTCCACATTCCATGCTCACAAATAAAGTCTATTAAAACAAATAAACCATTTCTTATTTGTTTAGTCAATATTCAGTGACATTATGTACCGTTTATCTTTAATTTGTTTCAGTCATTGGATTGCGACCATGCTGGGGCACTACCTTGAAGGGTTCAGTTGAACAAATTGGACCCAGTACTTATTTTTTAAGCCTGGTCTCTTATGTCAAACCTCTAAGTTACACAGTTGTAAACAAACCAACACCAGTTGTCAAGTGGTATTGGTTGAAGACAAACACAAACACACACACACACGCATGTATACAAAGTATGGGGGTTTAGTTCACAGGTGATCTAAACGATTAGGTACACTAGGTAAGTGCTGTAACAGATTACAAGGGCTCGAAGGTTATAGCCAAGATGGTAGTTATGGAGCCTTTGCAGATTTCCGATATAGCGGATATATAATTGTCCTCTTTAATAATTATACATATTTGTTGTCCTCATACACACACACACACACACACACACATATATATATACACTGTCTCTCAAATATTTAAAATCTACAATTAAGAGCCCTCTCTACTCGCTGGCGGTAACCCGCCCTCCCACCCCCTCCACCGGAAGTTCATTCCTCTGCCATCCCCACCCCCTCCACCGGAAGTTCATTCCTCTGTCATCCCACCCCCTCCACCGGAAGTTCATTCCTCTGTCATCCCACCCCCTCCACCGGAAGTTCATTCCTCTGTCATCCCACCCCCTCCACCGGAAGTTCATTCCTCTGTCATCCCACCCCCTCCACCGGAAGTTCATTCCTCTGCCATCCCACCCCCTCCACCGGAAGTTCATTTCTCTGTCATCCCGCCCCCTCCACCGGAAGTTCATTCCTCTGTCATCCCACCCCTCCACCGGAAGTTCATTCCTCTGTCATCCCACCCCTCCACCGGAAGTTCATTCCTCTGTCATCCCACCCCCTCCACCGGAAGTTCATTCCTCTGTCATCCCACCCCTCCACCGGAAGTTCATTCCTCTGTCATCCCACCCCCTCCACCGGAAGTTCATTCCTCTGTCATCCCACCCCCTCCACCGGAAGTTCATTCCTCTGTCATCCCGCCCCCTCCACCGGAAGTTCATCCCTTTGTCATCCTGTCAACCTCGGCTGTCTCCCGGAACCCATCTAGTGGCCTTGGCCATCCTCTCCCCTACCTTTGGGTAGCGCATTAAGGTTGAGAAATGTTTGCAGGTTGTAGGTAATGTTTTGCTTATGAATTCTTCCAATTGCAAGTTTTCTTTTCAGGTACACGACACTGCTTTTCCTCTTCCCAGGCTACAGGCCCACACCCCCAACACCCATACTGTTAGGATTGGCACTCTCAACGTCGGCACGCTGAAAGGTAGATCTGGTGAAATTGTTGAGATGCTTGAACGGAGATGCGTAGATATGTGCTGCATCCAGGAAGTAAGATGGAGAGGAGGTTCTGCAAGGTTCCTCACAGGCAAAGAACACAGGTACAAGATTTTCTGGGCAGGGAACACTGACGGGGTCGGGGGCGTAGGAATACTTCTAGCGGAGAAATGGGTGGATAAGGTAATCGAGGTCGTTAGAGTAAGTGACAGAGTACTTAAGATCAGACTAGTGCTTCATCATAGATTAGCTACTGTCATCTCAGCCTATGCACCTCAACCTGGGCTACCAGATGGTCTGAAAGACCAATTCTATGACACCCTCTTGCAAACTACCTCGTCGACGAGTGACAGGGACCTTCTCTTTGTGGCTGGAGACTTCAACGGTCATGTCGGACGTCGTGCTGGGGGCTTCCATGGCATACATGGAGGCTATGGCTTCGGTTCCCGCAACGAGGAGGGAACCAGACTGCTGGAGTTCTGTGATGCAACCAATCTTATGGTCTGCAATACCAACTTCAGGAAACCTGCCAGTCACCTAGTCACCTACCGCTCCGGCAGACACTCTAGCCAAATCGACTACATCCTCGCCAGAAATAGGGAAAGAGGGCGGCTTATAAATGCCAAAACCTACCCTGGCGAAGAATGTAACCCACAACATAGATTAGTAGTTAGCGACTTTGGGATCAAGGCAAAATGGGTGCCCAGAATTAGACAGGCTTGGAGAAGAAGGGTGTGGAAGCTTAAAGACCCTGCAAACGGACAGAGACTTAGAGACAAGTTACTTGAAGCATTTAACGAAATAGAAGGGGATATAGCATCATACAACGTGGAAGACAATTGGAGATTTCTGCGGGACAACCTGTTGAAAGCCACCGACCAGATTTGTGGGTGGTGTAAGGTCCCCTCCCAACCCAGAGTAACGTGGTGGTGGAACAAGGAGGTAGACAGGGCTATTAGACAAAAGAAACAAGCTTGGAAGGACTGGAAGAACGGTGGTAGCAGGGAATTGTACCAATGTGCCAGAAGGGAGGCTAGGCGACAGGTTTATTTAGCCAGAGGGGAAGCAGATAAGGAAAGATTTGCCAATGTTCTGCGCCGTGAGGACCAAAGACTCGAGGTATTTCGGGTTGCAAGACAGTGTAGGAGAGAGAATAGTGATGTCGTAGGAGAGAAATGTGTTCGCATGGATGATGGTACGCTTGCATTAAATGAGGATGCAAAGAAAGAGGTCTGGAGATGCCACTACGATAGATTGCTTAATAAAGAGAATGAATGGGAGAAAGAGAGCCTGCCTTATGTCGACCCAATAGAGGGACCAGCTATCCGAGTTGATAGTACCAGGGTAGATAAAGCAATTAAGAGTATGAAGACCGGGAAAGCCCCCGGCCCATCAGGAATCACTGCAGAGATGCTCAAAATATCTGGCAGTGTTGGCTATAGCCTAGTCACCCGTATTACGAACCAGGTGATACACGAAGGAGTCATACCCTATGACTGGTGTAGCAGCATCATAGTCAACTGCTACAAAGGTAAAGGGGACGCTTTAGATACAAATAATTACAGAGGCATCAAGCTGTTAGATCAGGTTATGAAAGTTACAGAGAGGGTCATAGCCCAACTAATTAGGGAGCGAATCAATTTAGATGAGATGCAGTTTGGGTTCGTGCCAGGTAAAAGCACTACTGATGCCTTATTTCTAGTGAGACAGTTGCAAGAGAAATACCTAGCCAAGGATAAACCTCTGTACCTGGCTTTCGTTGACATGGAGAAAGCCTTTGACAGGGTCCCCCGATCCCTTATCTGGTGGTCAATGAGGAAACTTGGGATAGAAGAATGGCTAGTGAGAGCTGTGCGAGCCATGTACAGAGATGCGGCCAGTAAGGTGAGGGTTGGAAATGAGTACAGCAATGAATTCCGGGTAGAGGTAGGGGTCCACCAAGGTTCCGTCCTCAGCCCCCTATTATTTACCATAGTCCTCCAGGCAATCACAGAGGAGTTCAAGACAGGTTGCCCCTGGGAGCTCCTCTATGCTGATGACCTTGCCCTAATTGCGGAGTCACTATCAGAACTAGAGGAGAAGTTTCAGGTGTGGAAGCAAGGTCTAGAATTGAAGGGCCTTAGAGTCAACCTAGCTAAAACCAAAATCCTAATAAGTAGGAAGGTAGATAAAACACAAACCCCTTCAGGTAGATGGCCCTGCTCAGTATGTAGAAAAGGAGTAGGTAGTAACTCTATAAGATGTACCCGGTGCAAGCTATGGACACATAAGAGGTGCAGCAACATCAAAGGCAGGTTAACTAGCAAGTTAGTTTTTGTTTGTGGCAGATGTTCAGGTGCAATAAAGACTGCAAACAAACAGGAAACAACTTCTATCTCATTCCAGGGTGAAAAACTAGAGGTAGTCGATAGCTTCCGCTATCTGGGCGACCAAGTTAGTAGTGGGGGTGGGTGCGCTGAAAGTGTAGCTGCTAGAATAAGAATAGCCTGGGCAAAGTTTAGAGAGCTCTTACCCCTGCTGGCGACAAAGGGACTCTCACTCAGAGTAAAAGGCAGACTGTATGACGCATGCGTACGAACAACCATGCTACATGGCAGTGAAACATGGGCTGTAACTGCTGAGGACATACGTAAGCTCGCAAGGAATGAAGCCAGTATGCTCCGTTGGATGTGTAATGTCAATGTGAATACCCGTCAGAGTGTAAGTATCTTGAGAGAAAAGCTGAACATTAGAAGCATCAGTTGTGGCGTGCAAGAGAGACGATTGCGCTGGTATGGACATGTGGTGAGAATGGAGGAGGATAGCTGCGTGAAAAAGTGCCACACCCTAACAGTTGAGGGAACCCGTGGAAGAGGTAGGCCCAGGAAGACCTGGGCTGAGGTGGTGAGGCAAGACCTTCGTACATTGGGCCTCACCGAGGCGATGACTACGGACCGAGACCTTTGGAAATGGGCTGTGCGTGAGAAGACCCGGCAAGCCAAGTAAGATCGTTGCCAGTGCCCCTGGACTGGTTCTTGTGCGGGTGGCACATGAGATGCACCATTTTGAGCGTGGCCGTTGCCAGTACCGCCTGACTGGCTCCTGTAGGATTTTCGAGCGAGATCGTTGCCAGTGCCCCTGGACTGGCTTGTGCGGGTGGCACATAAAAGACACCATTTCGAGCGTGGCCGTTTTCGTGCGGGTGACACGTAAAAGCACCCACTACACTCTCTGAGTGGTTGGCGTTAGGAAGGGCATCCAGCTGTAGAAACTCTGCCAAATCAGACTGGAGCCTGGTGTTGCCATCCGGTTTCACCAGTCCTCAGTCAAATCGTCCAACCCATGCTAGCATGGAAAGCGGACGTTAAACGATGATGATGAAGCTTCTTTCAGTTTCCATCTACCAAATGCACTCACAAAATTTTGGTTGGCTTGAGGCTATTATAGAAGACACTTCTCCAAAGTACCATGCAGTGGGACTGACCCCAGAACTATTTGGTTGAGAAGCAAACTTCTTACCTCACAGCCATTTGTGTTTTTTCTTTTCCCTCACTAATTTTAATTGCAGGTTCTGTTTATTAAAAGACTATCTTTATAGGTTTGCACATGTAGTTTACTTGAACTATTTATTTTTTATTTATTCATCTTTTTTAATGGTTTCATTATTATCAAACTCGTTTAGTGTCTACTTTTCCATACTTGCATGGAAAAATAGAACCATGTGGCTGGGAAGCAAACTTTTTACCCCATGGCCATGTTTGTGCTTTGGTTGATTTATTCATGGAGAAAGGCTTGTGTGTCCTAAAATCTTCACAGGATCTCTAAGACTGATTTTATAATACTACTTGGGCACTTGTAAGTTGTAATCTACAGGAAAAACACATGTGGGTTGAGAGGAAATTCAGGGGATTGGCACTCTAATGAGGAAGGATTGGGTATGTGTTCTGTGTAAGATTTTGATTTTGATAGAAGTTGAGTACGAGTAATGAGGAAAAAGAAAGCAGTGTGTTAGGTGAGAATGGAATGGATATGCAAACAGCTAGTCAGAGGAACAGAAGCTGCTGTAATAGCAACCAAATAGATTGAAAAGACAATTGTCTGTGGTCTTGTTGTTGGATGGTGTCTGGACAGTTCTCTGACTGGCCAGCTCCATGTGAAGCCATCCAACCCATGCCAGCATGGAAAACAGACATTAAATTATGATGATGATGACATTATAGTCAGATTCTTAAGTTTTATTAATTAGCTTCATAAAGTGATCTTGATTTTTTATAATTCATTTATGTCTTTATTTTTGGTATTTTATGGCTGGAGCAGCGAAAAAAATCTCTTGTAAATAGAATTAGCTGATTGGTGAAATGCAGGACAATAAGTGCTTATAATAAACAGCAACCAAAACATAGGACAGGGATTCAAGTTTTAACTTGTTCCAGGTCTAATTAATGTATGCCAAAATTCATGAAGAACTTATAATCCTTGTAGTTTATTTACTTTTTTGTTAAAGGAAAATATAAAAAGCAATTCTGAATGTGGTTTAAATTTGGAGGAAGGGTTAGCTTTGTGATTAAGTATGTTTCTGACAGCCATCCGGATTAAATAAGGATGGAAAGAATGTTGGGATAAAGTCAGTGAAGGTACATTTAACAACAGAATAGAATGCAAGGCATTAATTGGAAAGGAGAAGAGGTTTTAAGCATGTATTGAATAAAGGTGTCTTATATTTCAACAACAATATTTATTTCAAAAACTCAAAACTCCTTTTGCTTTTTTTGGGGTCTCAATGGCTGGATGCCCTTCCTAATGCCAACCACTTAATAGAGAATGCTGGGTGCTTTTTATGTGTCACTGGCACAGGTGCACTTATGCAGCACTGGTATATGTGCTTCTTATGTGGCACTGGTACAGGTGTGCTTATGCAGCACTGGAACAGGTGCTTCTTATGTGGCACTGGTACCTGAAACGACAATCCTGTATCAGTGGAAGCCAGTGATTTTACTTAGCTTGATGCATCTTATCACATCTCCTGGTCCCTTGTCATTTCCTCAGTGAGGCCCAGTATCTGAAGACCCTTTCTCACCACTTCATCCCAAATTTTCCTTGGTCTACCCCTTACACAGGTACCTTCTACAATTAGAACTCGGCACGTCTTTATGCAGCTGTCCTCATCCATACGCATCACATGACCAAACCAGTGCAGTCTTCTCTCTTGCACACAACATCTGAGGCCCCTTACATCCAGTTTTCCCCTGAAATCATTTACACTCATGCACACTGACACTACCCAGGCTCCAGTGGATGGGTAATGTCAGTGTGCACATACAACAGAGGGTAAATGATTTAAGAGGAAAACTGGCTATAAGAGGCATCAGATGTGTACAAGAGAATTTAATTTAATTTAATTTATTTTTCCTGTTTTTAGCATGACTAAATCATCTTTTTACATGATTAAAACCAGTTGCATATTTTGATAAAAATGTAAATATTTTCTTTCCTTTATCTATGATAAAGTTCTGAAAGCATTTCCTTCTTTTTCTTTTTATTTTGAATATATTAGAATGAGAAACAGAGAGAGTGTTCTAATTGTAGATGTAGGCTCTGTCAAGATACCAATAATATATAAATTAAGTTCTTAGGAGGAACATCAGTATCCTTAATGTAGCTCTATGTAGTGAAAGCTCAGTGGTTAGAGCATCGAGCTTACGATCGTGAAGTTGTGAGTTCGAATCCCGGACCGGGCTGCGTGTTGTGTTCTTGAGCAAGACACTTTATTTCACGTTGCTCCAGTTCACTCAGCTGTAGAAATGAGTTGCGATGTCACAGGTGCCAAGCTGTATCGGCCTTTGCCTTTCCCTTGGATAACACTGGTGGTGTGGAGAGTGGAGGCCGGTATGCATGAGCGACTGCTGGTCTTCCATAGAACAACCTTGTTATATGTTTTTAGAGTGTGGTTTTCTTAATTGTGCATCATTCATGTTTTTTTAAGCCATAAACTTTCAGTAAGTAAACCTATGACCAAAGATGTATTCCAGCCACTGTCTTTTTTTAGGCCTACACAATCTTATATATCTGTCCCATACTTAAAAGAGTGTAATTTGGAGTAGATTTGGCTGCTATTTCTGGTATATTGAACCATCCTCTAATGAATCCATAATTTTAATGATTAGCTGTTCATGAGGAGTGGGTTCTCTAGGGTCATTTGAAGTTTGATATTGGTCCTCCATATTAAACTGAGTTCATAATCTAGTTTAATTTATACAGTTCATAATCTAATTCAAATATAAATTATCCATTGTTTATTTGTTCATTTTGTTTTGACACAAGCCTTTACAGCAGTTTAGTAATCCGTTTACTTTCTCAAATACGTTTATTTATTCATATTTTTTGCTTATTTATCATGTTTTATCTTGTAACTTTGAGATTTGGATGATGTGATTGTTTATTTTTAGAATGATATTGTAGGGTATGTGTGAGAAGCTGGATCTGGCAAGTTTGAACTTAAAAATAGGTAGAATATTTTGGCCAATTTAAATGTTAAAGGGTTAAATTTAAATTTTAATAAATTTGAATATGAATATAAATAGCTTTTTCCTTTTACCAGATATTATTTGATACTGGATTTTATTATATGGGTGATAACCCAATTAACAGCTGAAGATTCTAATTAGTAACTATTTTTTTTTTTTTTTTGTAAATAACTTTGGAATCTGAGATTGGTGTGTATATTTCTCCTCCAGAATGCAATGCCAGTCCACTGCTCTAGACTGTGTGCACTCTCTCTCTCTCTCTCTCTCTCTCTCTCTCTCTCTCTCTCTCTCTCTCTCTCTCTCTCTCTCTCTCTCCCTCCCCTCTCTCTCACATACAACAAGCTTCTGCACAGATTCTGTCATTCAAATTCACTCATAAAATTTTGCCCGACCCATAGTTACAACAAAAGACACTTGCCTAAGGTGGCACTCATTGGGATTGAACTAGAAACCACTTAGTTGCAAAGCAAATTTCTTAACCACGTAGTCATGCCTGTATAAAGAAGTAAAGTGTAGAACAATAGATTTTGCACAGTTTCCTTTTAATAAGTTCCATTCACAAGGTATTGGTCAAACTAAGACTACAATAGAAGACACTTGGCCAATGTGTTGTGCTGTGAGATTGAACTCAGAACCTGATGGTCTCAAAGTGAACTTCTTAACTATGCAACTATACCTGCACCATATGTTATTGAAGTTATTAAAAGTGTACTATTAATAGTTTCTTAGAATGTGTCATGAAAAGTTTACAAGAAATTTTTATTAAATATTTGAATTAAATATTTTTATTATATATCCTGGTACTCTGAAAAGCTGTTCTTTCGTGGAATTCATTAACTTCATTCATAGAGGAAGTGTGTGGTGTAATGAACAGTAATGAAGAATATATTAGAATGAGAGAGAGAGAGAATGTTCTAATTGTAGATGTAGGCTCTGTCAAGATACCAATAATATATAAATTAAGTTCTTAGAAGGAACATCAGTATTATATTCAAACTATTCACTGTACTTCTTTATATTTTGTTTTTAGTTATTTAGCCCTCAAATATGTGCTAACCAAGTTGATGAGAACCGAAAATGTTTCAACATGACCATCACATCTTTTTGTAAATCTAGGACTGAATTGTCCCACTGCTAGTTAAACCTAGACTTTTTTTACTGAGAAAATACGAAAAAGAGATTTATGATTCAGAGGCAACAGATTAAAAAAAGTTTTTCATAGAAATCTAAAATCATATATATTTTGACTTTTAAATCGTAGTAAATACAATTATTAAAGTACTAAGTTGACTCTAATTTAAAACAGTAGAATCCAAGACAACTAATTTATTCCATTTTTGGAATACATTTTTGTTTGATACAATTTACAGTTTTAGTATAAAGAAGAGAGCCTTCTCTACAATCCCCTAACTCCCACATATGGAAGCTTTTTCTTTGTCTTACAAGTTATCTAGTGACCTCACTAGTGCTGGTGCTATGAAAGAAACACATAGCACACTTTGTGAAGTGACTGGCATTAGGAAGGGCATCCAGCTGTAGAAATCATGTCAAAGAATACATTGGAGCTCAATGCAGTCCACTGGCATGTCAAATCTTGTCAAACTGTCCATTCCATGCCAGCTTGGGAAATAGATGTTAAATGATGATGATGAATAAATCAGTACAAATGAACTGAAAAAGTGTCCAAACTACTGGACTTGAATAAAAGATGATGTTTGCTAGGTGAAGAGGTACTATGAAATGGTAGTTCAGGGTATATAAAGTAGCAGCAGAATAGAGCCTACCACTGATAATAATATTTTAGAGTGTGACACATTAAATGATGTAAAATTAATCAGCATGGAAAACTGCTGCTTTGCAGACTTGCCAGGCATTTAATTTTTAAAAATTTAAAATTTATATTGCATTTTGTGAACAATTTCATTGTTGTTTATAGTTTACCAATAATTGACTTGCATTTATGATGACATGTGACAATGAAATTTCTGTTGCTTGAACAGAACAAATATTATAAGGCATTTTAGTTTGAAAGCAACAGTTTATTGATTTTTCTATTGAATGTTTAACATCTTTTGCTGGTATACATCAGAGAAATACATACATATGCATGCATGTGTGCACACACACGATGAACTTCTCCACAGTTTCCATTTGTGAAACTCCATTTGCAAAGCATTGGTCACCTGAGGCAATAATAGCAGATATTTGCTTCAGGTGTTGTCAAGCAGGAACAAACCTGGAACCATGTGATTATGAGGTGAACTTTTTAATCACCTAATCTTGCCTTGTACTCAAGCTCAAAAGCCATCACTAATAACGAAATCTATGTAATTTTAGAAATTTCATAATATCAACAAAAAAAAAAATAATAAATAAAAACTGGCATGCCATCAGTTATGACAATGAGGGTTCCAGTTCATCTGATCAATGAAACAGCCTGCTTGTGAAATTACCATGCAAGTGGCTGAGTACTCCACAGACACATGTACTCTTAACTTAGTTCTTAGAGAGATTCAGCGTGATACAGAAAGTGATAAGGCTGGCCATTTCAAATACAAGTACTACTCATTTTTGCCAGCTGAATGGACTGGAGAAATGTGAAATAAAGAGTCTTGCTCAAGGACTCAACATGCCACCAGGAATCGAGCTCATGACCTTCCTAAACATTTCAGATTTACATAATGCTAATTATTGTTCAAGTAAAAAGCTCAAGAGATTTCTTTTTAATAAATTGAAGCAATAGTATCTAAAATCAACCCAGTTTCATAAACATTTCCTTTTCATCATCATCATCATCATCATTTAACGTCCATTGTCCATGCTGGCATGGGTTGGACGGTTTGACCAGGCTGGCATGCTGGAAGGCTGCACCGGACTCCAGTCTGATTTGACATGGTTTTCTACGGCTGGATGCCCTTCCTAACGCCAACCACTCCGAGAGTTTAATGGGTGCTTTTTATGTGCCACTGGTATAGGTGCCAATTGTGTGACACCAGGGTGCTTTTGCATGACACCAATATCTGCCACGTCTGCAATTTTGCGCAGCTTGATGGGTCTTCTTCTCAAGCATGACATAATGCCAATGGTCTCAGTCATTGGCTCTGTGAGGCCCAACACTCAAAAGGAACTCAGCCACTTTGCCTCCATGAGGCCCAATGCTTGAAAAGAACTCAGCCACTTTGCCTCCATAAGGCCCAACACTCGAAAGGAACTCAGTGTGTTTGTAGTTAAATAAATAATATAATAAATGTTAATTGCAAACAAACACTTAAACTTAAATTGATTTGCGTTTATGTAGCTGGAGCTACTTTCAGATGACTGATCCATTTTTGAAGCCATACCAGCACTTTGATTTTATTGAACAGAGCTATTTAAATAACCCTAAAATAAATTGTAGTAACCTTATAAAATATATCAACAAATTATTATCTCCCTTAAAATAACTAGCCACAGGACACATTACATGCACAAAATGTATATTTACCCTATAATGTTTAAATTATTAATAAGCTTAAAAAACATTGTTGGTTAATCCAAAAACAGGAAAACTTTCCATAATCACGAAATTCTATAACTGTTTGCATTCAGTCATGTTGTTGAAATGTAAAGAATTCTCAGAACCTCTCCTAGTTTTTAATATAATCTTTTTCTTTTCATGAGGAAGGCAAGTGTCAAGAAGTATTTACAAAAACAGGTGTGGCTGTGTGGTAAGAAACTTGCTTCCCAACCACATGGTTCCAGGTTCAGTGCCACAGCATGGCACCTTGCGCAAGTGTCTTTGATTTAGTTGATGGAAACTGAAAGAAGCCCGTCGTATATATATATATGTGTGTATGTGTGTATTTGTGTGTGTGTGTGTGTGTGTCCCCTTGTGTCTGTGTTTGTTTCCCCACCACTGCTTGACAACAGATGTTGGTGTGTTTACATCCCTGTAACTTAGCGGTTTGGCAAAAGAGACTTCCATAATAACTACGAGTCTTACAAAGAATAAGTCCTGGGGTCGATTTCTTTGACTGAAAAACTCTTTAAGGTGGTGCTCCAGCATGGATTCCAGGTTTGGTTCCACTGCATGGCACCCTGAATAAGTGTCTTGAACTATAGCTCTGGTGAGACCAAAGTCATGTGTGTGTGTGTGTGTGTGCGTGCGTGCGTGCGTAATTGCATGTGTACTCTTGCACAATATTGTTAATTTCCAGTCTTTCACAAGAAGCATGTTTGGCCATGGGCAACTATTACCTTGCTTGGAAACAGATGAGGGCATCTGGATGTACAATAAATTGCCTCAATAAATTGTCAGACCCATGTAAACATGGAAAAGTGGACATTAAATGATGATAAGATGCTGTAGGAGGTTAATCCAGTATTTCACAAATTGATAACCATCAGCTTCCGTCCCCTGCCGAAAACCCCCACATTAGTGACAATATTTTCCCCTTTCACTCCTTTATTTAAGAAAAAAAAAAGAAAAACAAACAGAATTTGCCTCTATATAATTCTTTTTATCTTTGCCATAGTATTGGACAAGTTTAAAAACATTTTAATTGTTTTAAACAAGTTAAGTTTTCTGCTCATCCCCTATTCAATCCTTACAAACCCTTGTTCCACCCTCATAAGAAACATTGGCTTCATTATTTTCAGTATTTCCCAATATTTTTCATTTCGAAAATGCTAAATAAAAATCAATTAGATCTGTCAATGTTTGAAGTGTTATGCTATCTTGCATGCAAAAGCAGAATATAAGCACACTGAAAAGAATTAATGATGTAAGGTGATGGATGGAGAAGAGAGGAATGCATTGGTATGGATGAAATGGTAATAGAGAATGAATGTTAGATGAAAAAGTATTGTGTTTTAACAGAGGAAGGTTTGAAGGAGGCAGCACCATCAAATTTCAAAGAGCTTGGCTTGCCTTACTGATGTGGTTGGTACTGGCAAAAGTTATATCTGTAGATATAATATGTGATAATTATTCAGTAGCCATGATAAAACTCCAAGTTTCAGATGCTGGGGCGGAAACCCACGCCGCCATCTCTTCAGTTATCTGGCCATTGAAGAATGCTATGAAAATGATGATGATGAAATAAAAAAATGCGTGTCATTATTTTTACTTCTCATTCAATAAGTGGATTTCTTTCATTACTGCATAGTTACAGACAAACTGATCATGAGCAAAATGTACATTATATTTAGTGTCACATGAAATGGAAAATATAATAAATTTAGACAAAGGACATTGCTCTAAATATTTGTTATATTCATGTCATATGTCACTGTTTTGGCTTTAAAAAAAAGCTGTTTCATGAAAACATGCTTTACCATTAGTCAACTAAAATTTCTCTTGATTATCCATGAGCTTCATGAAGATTTTGACTCTTCACCCACCCCATCCTATAATTCCTTTGATTTGAACTAGATTTATTTTTTTGCTTACGTATTTACAAAGCTTATCTCCTTGATGAAATAAAGTCCTTTTGGGTTACACAGGTAGCATACATGGGAAACCTTGGTAAGATAAAAAGAGATAAAATCAACTTATGGTCAGTAAACTGATAAAAAAAGAGACTCTATAATTTGTTCAACTGAAACATGCTTTCAGTAACTTAGCAGGGGCAGAATCTGCCCCAAGTGATACTTTTATGGTGGTGGCACTTTTGGCTCTATTGTACAAGCCTGTATAGGGTATACTGGCCAAAGGGGTGTGGTGGGGAACAAACCCAAGGATAGTTCTAAGTAACACACACTTGCACTATTTCATTTTCTTGTATTAAAACTAAAACAAAAGTAGACGGTAGCTGATTCTGTCAGTTTCTGTATACAGTAATCCCTCGCCATATTACAGTTCACCCGGCCTGTAAATAGCACCATTTGAGCATGATCGTTACCAGCGTCACCTTACTGACACTTGTGCCGGTGACATGTTACGAAATCAGTCAAGCACACACACACACGTGCACACACACACGTGCACACACACACACACACACAGGAGCGCACAAATATACACATATATACAATCTTCTTTCAGTTTCCATGTACGAAATCCACTCACAAGGCTTTGGTCAGCCTGAGGCTATAGTATTTATATATACATACATATATATATACATATACATACACACACATATATATATATATATATATATATATATATACATACACACACATATCTATATACATATGTATATACACACACACACATATACATACATATGTACATATATATATATGAGTGGTTGGTACACTCTCTGAGTGGTTGGCGTTAGGAAGGGCATCCAGCTGTAGAAACTCTGCCAAATCAGACTGGAGCCTGGTGTTGCCATCCGGTTTCACCAGTCCTCAGTCAAATCGTCCAACCCATGCTAGCATGGAAAGCGGACGTTAAACGATGATGATGATGATGATGATATATATATATATATATATATATATATATATATGTATATGTGTGTGTGTGTGTGTGTGTGTCTGTGTTTGTCCCCCCACCATCACTTGACAACCGATGGTGGTGTGTTTATGTCCCCGTAACTTAGCGGTTTGGCAAAAGAGACCGATAGAATAAGTACTAGGCTTCCAAAGAATAAGTCCTGGGGTCGGTTTGTTTGATTAAAGGCGGTGCTCCAGCATGGCCGCAGTCAAATGACTGAAACAAGTAAAAGAGTAAAAGAGAGTAAATACTCATAATCACACATAGGTAATGCAAGAGTTGATTCATTGGATACAGGTATCCCTTAGATGGTTGTTATAACCTCTACCTTCACTACCCTCTACATACATACATACATACATATATACATACATATATATTCATACATATATATATATATATATATATATATATATATATACATATAAATCTACTCACAAGGCTTTGGTCAGCCCACGGCTATAGGAGAAGGCACTTCCCCAAGGTGCAGTGGGACTGAACCCAGAACCATATGGTTGGTAAACAAGCTACTTACCACACAATGTATTTGTGTGTGTGTGTGTGTGTGTGTGTATCTATATATACTGAATGTTATTCTCATAATTTTCTTTGGAGGCACCGACTGACATTGGTAGCTGAAACGGCTGTATGCAATGTTAAAGTTTCGTTATAACCGTTAACATTTATACACACTCACACACACATATAAACATATATACATATATATACATCTATAATAAGAATTAGTATTACTGATGCTGCTTATACCACATGTTCCATGTATCCTTATGAGCAAGGAAACTATGGAGATGGTTATATTTAATAGTTGCAGATGTGTGTGATATCCTGACTGCAATTACAAAAGATTCACCTGTTTGTCATTAAAAAAAGTATATTAAACTGGACTTGCACTTAAAATGAGGAAGGGCTGACTCGAATGATCTGCTTCAATTTCTTATCTTGTTCTCCTGGACCAGTGACAATGTAAGGTGAGATCTGGAGGTATATCAGAGATGCAGTACTGGATTATCCATTAAACAAAATAAGCCTAATGCCCTAAAAATGTCAATAGTTTCTTTACTTATGATGGACTTTACTCATTAAGTTATCACTGATCCCTCCATCAAATGATCAGGTCAAGTGGTTAGTAGAACTTATCTACCATTAGAAATCCAAGGTCTGCTCTTTTAAACTCTGCCCAGTTTTTTGTTGATAAAATTATTAATTTTTTCTTCCAATTAAATTAAGCTTGGATTAAAGAATTTAATTTCACATTTTATAATCATAGTTGGGCCGATGCCAATGTCACATAAACTGGCACATAAAAAACACCCTTCAAATGTTGGGTGATATACAGTGCTTGAGAAAACCTGTCAAGCCAGGTGAAATTGTAGTCATAGCTGATGCCAGTGCCATCTGACTGGCACCTGTGCCAGTGGCATGTCAAAAGCACTGTTTGAGCATTGAGCCTCACGGAGGTAGTGATAGGTGACTGAGACCTTTGGCAATATATCGTGCTTGTGAAGAAACTCTGCCAGATCAGATTGGGGCCTGGTGCAGCCATCTGGTTCGCCAGTCTTCAGTCAAATCGTCCAACCCATGCTAGCATGGAAAGCAGATGTTAAACAATGATGATGATGATGATGATGATGATGATATATATATATATATATATATATATATATATATATATATATATATATATATATATATATATATATCTGTAGATATAATATGTGATAATTATTCAGTAGCCATGATAAAACTCCAAGTTTCAGATGCTGGGGCGGAAACCCACGCCGCCATCTCTTCAGTTATCTGGCCATTGAAGAATGCTATGAAAATGACCGTTAAACAAAAAAAAAAAAAGGAAAAAAAAGACAGATACACACACACATCTATATGTGTCTTTGTGTCTGTGTTTGTCCCAACCACTGCTTCACAACCAGTGTTGGTGTGTTTATGTCCCCATAACTTAGCGGTTTGGCAAAAGCGACAGATAGAATAAGTTCCAGGCTTTAAAAAAAAGTACTGGGATTGATTCATTTGACTAAAATTCTTCAATGCGGTGCCCCAGCATGGCCACGATCTAATGATCAAAACAAATAAGGGGTGAATGGAAAAGTACATATGTATGACAAACTTCTATACAGCTTTGACCTACCGAATTATACTCACAAGACATTGTATGACACAAGGCTATAGTAGAAGACCGTTACCCAAGGTTTTACACTGTGGAACTGAACAGAAAACCATGTAGCTGCAAAACGAAATTCATAACTATATAGGCACAGGCGTGGGTGTGTGGTAAGAAGTTTACTTCCCAACCACATAGTTCCAGGTTCAGTCCTACTATGTGGCACCTTGGGCAAGTCTCTTCTACTATAGCCTCAGGCCGACCAAAGCCTTGTGAGTGGATTTGGTAGATGGAAACTGAAAGAAGCCTGTCGTATGTGTGTGTGTGTGTGTGTGTGTGTGTGTGTGAGTTTGTCCTCTCACTATCACTTGACAACTGATGTTGGTGTGTTTATGTTCCCGTAACTTAGCGGTTCAGCCAAAGGGACGGATAGAATAAGTAGTAGGCTTACAAAGAATGAGTCCTGGAATCGATTTGTTTGACTAAAGGCAGTGCTCCAGCATGGCCACAGTCAAATGACTGAAACAAGTAAAAGAATAAAAGAATACAGCCATGCCTATGCCTCTAAGTTACTCCTCAATTATCTTTTCCACGGCTCCCCTTTTCATCTTCTACAATGACCTTAGTCAGTGCTAATCCTTTACTAGCAACACAAACATTCACCTTCTCTTATTCTTCAGAATTTACACCAGTTGTGAGCAACTTGCAGCCTATTAGACTTTTTGAATAGTAAGCCTTAATGAAAACCTCCAGGAATTTTTTTTAGCTGTGTGACCTGCCTTATGATGATCCATGTCTCATGTAGCCCATTTCTCACAAAATGTTGCCCATCCCTCGTTTTACACTCTTGCCTGTCTACTTTATATATATGCTCAAGGTACCACACTGTGGGATTGAACCCAAAGCCCAGTAATTTACAAACATTTGAAAGTAAACCGCATGATTGAATTGTTAGCAGACATCTTATCCTCCCAACAATAAGGAATTTAACCATAATATTCAAGAATAATAGTTTGGTGATGTTTAACAATATAAGTATCATCATCATCATCATCATTTAACGTCTGCTGACCATGCTGGCATGGGTTGGATGGTTTGGCCAGAGGAGGCAAGCTGCACCAGACTCCAGTCTGATTTGGCATGGTTTCTCTGGCTGGACGCTCTTCCTAATGCTAACCACTTTGCAGAGTGTGCTGGGTGCTTTTACGTGGCACCACGCGGGTCCTTTTATGTGGCACTGTATGAATGCTTTTACATGGTGCCACATGGTCACTTTTACTTGGCGTCACATGGGCGCTTTTACGTGGCACCGCCACAAATGCTTTACACCACCAGTAGGATTGGTCTCAACACTTCTGCTGTGGAATATGGGTCTACTTGAGTATGGCAAGGCGCCAGGCTCTCAGTCTTTTGTCATCTCACCTGAAAGGTTCAGTGTCCTGAAGTTCTTCTTTTGTAAAAGTTGTATTTAATTCAGGCAAAAACTGCAAATTTTTTTCTGAGGAGGTGGGGAGAGGACTTTCAGGAAATTCACATGATCTGATTTTTTTTCCCCATAGCTTTTAGGAAAACGGATATCTATTAATGAAATCTTTTATAAATACCTTTCAAACGGCATAGATTATGATTATAAAGAAATTTGTGGGGAAAATTTTTTCCGAGGGGGTGAGGAGAGGACTTTCGAAGAGAAATTCATATTTTTTTTTTGTTTGAGTGTAATGGAAGTAAGTTTAGATTCATTTATTTTTCGTTTGAGTAATAGAAAAAGGTTTTTAAAAAAGATCCCATGTATCACGGTGAGAGAAAGAAATTCATAAATATGGTGTTGATTATGGTTTCACTATGGAAAAATAGTTAAGGGTAATTTAGCTGTTGTTTTTAGCACATCTCCACCCTTGGGATCTTTTCTAAAACCTTTTTCTATTACTCAAACGAAAAATAAATGAATCTAAAAATTTCTTTCAAATTTTTTTCCATTACACTCAAGCAAAAAAATAATTTATGAATTTCTTTCTCTTGGAAAGTCCTCTCCCCACCCGACCGGAAAAAAATTTTTCCCGTAAATTTCTTTATAATCGTAATCTATACCGTTTGAAAAGTATTTATATAAAATTTCATTAAAAGATATCCATTTTTCTAAAAGTTATGAGGGAAAAAATCGGATTGTGTGAATTTTCCGAAAGTTCTCTCTCCACCCCTCCTTCGGTTCATTGGCGCAAATTTTTGTTTTTATATTTGTATAATGCACATTTTTTTTTCACACCTATTAACCTTTTTCTTCTGTTTTGGTGGCCAGGTAAACATTAAATTAATTTTTTTTTTGTTTTTGTATCAAAATTATTCAGAGAAACTGATAGCTCGGCAATTCTAGGAAAAAAGGGTAATAACCAATCAGAGAGGCTCTTTTATACCGTATCACGGAAACGATAACTGATTAAATGGCAGTGTAAGTGTACAATTTGCACAGTGTAGTGTACAGTTTGTTTTGCTACTCATCCAAAGCTTACTGAATTAATTTCTTTGCTTATCATCAGTTCCCATCAACCAAACATTATTTCTGCAATCACTAAACAAAAGGTAAGTAAATGATTCTATTTAATATTTTAGTTTCTGCAATGCTGCGATGTCGGCTATTATCTCTCGTCTTGCTGTTGCATCGACTCAGCCTCCGATGGTTTCTGCAAAATTTCAAATGAAAATACTTTCCTTAAACTCATTTTATTCTCTATGTTTATCGTTTGTGGTTTTTTTTTTCAATTACATCCTTTCTTTTTTCCATCCGTTTTTTTTTTCTTCTTTTAGTTACCCATTTTAATAGTGTTCGAGTAAACAGTAGATCAAAACATTGAGTATTAATAGTGTTTAGTTCGTTCATTTCATAACAATCGTTTTTTTTTTTTAAAGAAGGAATTCTATTTATCCATTGTATTGAAAGATATGTGAATGAAAAACAATATAATTAATTTTTAGTGGTATTACGACTGTCATTGCTTCTTATTTTCACAATCCGTTCCCATACTCTACCAAGGTAGTTTCACTCGTGTAATGAAACAGTTCACCACATTTGCATTAGTATTCATACCCTCAATATAATAACTATGAATTGTTTTCTTCTTTTAAACGAAAGTAGAAGTAAAATACATGATTGACTATATTTATTCTCTACCTTTTCAAAAATTGCTGTTGTGCATAAATAAATGATTATAATTTTCAGTAGTGTCCGATTTTTATTGAAGTAATCTTATAACCTCCACTCGTGTTAAAAATATTAGATTATCCTAATCTTTTTTTATTAACAGAATCTTAATATAGGCTTGCTAAAAGCTAAAATTTCTGCTGACGTTGAATTTTAGATTTTTTTTCTCCTTTAAAATGAAGTACTTAGATAATAAACAATTATTTCGATTGCCTAATTACAGAACATCAAGGTTTCCTAATGATGACTTTTAAAGATACATTATGTTAAATATTGCGACACAAATCTTATACTCACAGCAAATAAACCGAAATAACCTTTACACATTTATTATCGCCTGATCCGTCCTTCCTTTTTATTATGTTTCTGAGGGACCCCTTAATAGAAATATTTGCCGGTTTCGGTGTTCTTCACTGTTTTTTATTTTAAGTTTTGTATCTGCTGTTTCCATGACATTTACATCTCAAATAGCAATTATCTTCACTGCTATTTACGAACTTACTGTTAATCGCGATGGCGAAATTGTTTTGGGCTTGTGTCTATTTTGCAAGAGACGAACTGATCCCTGATAAATTTTAGAATATTTTACGAAATTTTCCTTATCTTTTATTCTATCATTTATTTAACCATACATTTTTGTCATGACGTACACGGGTACATGCATTGCTGTATGGTTAACAAGTTCGCTTCACGATTACTAAGCTTCAAGTTAGGGTAGTTTTATCAGAATTATGGGCTCCCGAGTAAAGCAATGCGCGGAGGCCCCTTACATACACAACTGCATAAATAGATTAGCATTGGGACCTTAGGCCCGTGAGACTCCAGGATTACTTCTTAGTATGCTCATGCCTTTAGACGGCTCTGTTTCATTTTCGATCCCACTGCGCGGTACTTTTGGTGTCTTCTACCTTAGCTTCGGGTTAACCCTAAGACTTGTCAATGGTATTCGGTAGGTAGACACTGTATGAAACGAAACCTTTCGTACGAACAGTTCCTCTTAGACTGGTGGAATTAATATGATTGTGGTAACAGCTGGAATGCCTTTCGTCATGTTTTTACTTGAACGAAGTTGACTTGCAGCAGAACTGCCACACCCTTCTTATATACATTCTCTCTATGCTATTCAAGTAGCCCTATTAAAAATATTTCATGATCATCATCGTCTTTGTTTGTTTGTATGTATGTATGCATCATTCTTTATTGAAAACGATAAAGTGTGGATTAAGGGAAATTTGGCTGTTGTTTGTAGCAGGTCAAGCGTTTTGTGTAGGTGCTCCCTCTCTCGTACATGTTTATACGATGAGAATAATCGGATTTCTATTTTAGCAGTGGTAGAATAATTATTTCCACTTAACTCGAAAGGGAAAATACATTTCCTTCTCTTTTCATAAAATTAGCTAACAGATTTCTTAGAAAACTATATCCTGGTACTCACACTTAATCCATATACAACTTCATAGTAACGCCCTCATAATAAATTCCTGTTCATGTGGATGCTAGAATCTGATATAATGAAAGTTTATAGTGTTTGGAAATGAAAATTGCATTAAAATCCTGTTTTTTTTTTTGCTACTAGGGTAAATAATTTTATATAGGTGAGCCAATATTATGAAAACGTCAGACTAGTCAGCTGTTGAAATGTTGGATTTTAGAATAACAGATCGATTTGTATATCCTTTTCCGAGAATTACTTTAAATAATAAGTGAAACTAGAGCTGTTTTCTTTCTTTTTTTTGTTTCTCTTTTAGCAATGCATTATAAACTTGAGATAATTTTTGATAGGCAAAGTATTATATTCTGTTTAAACTTTGGTAAATAGAGCTAATAAAGATGTTTTACGTATAGGATGTTTAAAAGTTTCTTGTCTAGAAAACTGGTTTCTTTGTTAGCCACGCAGGGTATTCATAAACATAATTGTTACAAAATGACAAACTGTTAAACAGTAAAATTGCTCGTCAGTTAGCTAAAAGGCTTAACATTCATTGTTTTACTTTGCAACATATTAGAAGCTTCAGAGATTAAATTAGCTTAAAATATTTTTATCCAAAGGTTTAATCGTTACTGAAAAAAAAAAAGAAAAAAAGAAAAACCTCTCCCAAAATATAAATTGTTTGATAGGGGTGGTTAAGAAGTTCGCTTTGCAACCATGCCATTTCGGGTTCAGTCCCATTGTGTGGCAACTTGGGCAAGTGCTTTCTACTATGGCTCTGGACTAACCAATGCCTTGTGAGTGAATTTGGTAGAGAGGACAGAAGGACAGAAACTATATGAAAGCTTGTTGTGCGTGTGCGTCTGTGTGTATATATATATATATATATATATATATATATATATATATATATATATATATATGTGTGTGTGTGTGTGTTTGCATGTCAGTGTTTGTCCTCATCCACCGCTTGACAATTGATATTCATTTGTTTACATCTCCATAATTTAGAGGTTCTACAAAAGACAATAATAGAATGAGTACCAGACTTCAAAATAAGTACAGGAGTTTTGTTTGACTAAACCCTTCAAGGTGGTACCCCAGCATGGCCACAGTCTAGTGACAAGTAAAAAGTAAGAATTGAGTTATAGATTGTAGTCGAATAAATTCTATATCCTAGAAGAAAAATCAAAGGAATGCGCACTAAATAGTTTGTATCTAGCAACTGTTGAAGATAATAGCATAATATTAATAAGAAATAATTTCTTAGATAGACTTCATTCCTTTTGCTGCCCATTGTCTTTGAGTTGATGTTGCCACTTTAACCCAATACATTTTCCAAGTCTTACTTCATTTGTGGGCACCTTTTGCTACCAACTCTGTAATGTATATCCATACCAACATAGTTGACACAATGGCAGTCAAATCTCCCTCAAATTATGCCCTACTATCTTTACAAAAAAAAAGGAAGGAGCATGTGTATCCAAGTTAATGTTATTAGGAAGGGCATCCAGCTGTAGAAACTCTGCCAAATTAGATTGGAGCCTGGTGTTGCCATCCGGTTTCACCAGTCCTCAGTCAAATCGTCCAACCCATGCTAGCATGGAAAGCGGACGTTAAACGATGATGATGATGATTACTGTATTTATTTTGAGATGTTCTGTGTTTCTTTCAATTACTTTAAATATAACAAAAAATTTAGTAAAATAATTTAGTCATCATTCAGCTAGTGTTAGGAACATAAATTGTGACTTAGGTTTGGTGGAAGATTTTAATTCAAAACTTATGAAAACAAGACATTTGTACTCGGAGCCAGAGCCGATTTCAGCCGGGTTGGTAATGAAAGGGTTAAAAAGGGAAGATCGCAGGTTGAATACATTTGATCATAGGTTTGCTCACTCATTGCTGAATGAGGAGCTGAACAACAACAAACAGCAATTTTCTTTGTTACTCTCTTAGCTCGTTCACACTAGTTTTCTCATAGATTAAAATTAAATATTCAGCAGTCACTTCATACTTAATATTTCATGTTTGGCAGTCATACTCCACTTGCTTTTCGCCTGTCATTCTGTACATTTCCCATATATCACCACCATTATGCTTCTTACAAAGCCTCAAATAGTATATCAGTCACAGCAAAAGAAAAACCTTTTGTTTTCAGTAGAAGTATATATCGTCCCCTAACCTTATCTGTCTCTCTCAAATTCTAGTTATGCTGCTACAGCTAACTTGATTTTCAGCACTGAGCATGCCATGAAGTTAACTGAAATTGAAAAATATTTGAAATAGTGGCTTTGTATAATATGCTATAATACATCAGTATTCTGTATAAGTAGTGTGTCTAAAATTCTTTTTGTTTTTCATCTTTTATATATCTTAAAAGAAACCAGTTTTAAAATTTGTTGTATTTTGAAAGATTAATATATTTTGTGAAAGGACTAAAAACTTATTCCGGTAATTTTATAATTTCTATTTTGGATATATATTTGCAAGCAATTTTATTTATTGACATCTCAACCTCACGCAAGTACGTACAGATAAAATGCATCTGCTGCACTCTGTAAAGTGTGGAGTGCAAAGGTGCAGAAGTTATTGGTTAGGGTAATCAGCTGACAATCAAAAGGCTGCGAGTGCAAATCCTAGTGGCATGTTGTGTGTCTTGAGCAAAACAATTTATTTCACATTGCTCCGGTTCACTTAGCTGGCAAAAATGAGTACTACCTGTATTTCAAAGGGCCAGCCTTGTCACACTCTGTGTCAAGCTGAATCTCCCTGAGAACTACATTAAGGGAATGCATGTCTGTGGAGTGCTCAGCCACTTGCACATTAATTTCACAAGCAGGCTGTTCCATTGATTGGATCAGCTGGAACTTTCATCATCGCAACTGACAGAGTACCAGTATTTTTAAAGTGTGGAATTGAGAGGATCTTTTAGCCCCCGTTGAGGACATGGCTACCTTTCAAGTGGTGGTGCTATGAAAAAACACACCCTGTACACTCTGTAAAGTGGTTAGTATTAGGAAGGGCATCCAGCTGTAGAAACTAAACCAAACATAAATGCATGATTGGGATGTTGTCCTCTAACTTACCTGGGAGGGCTGTAACTCCAAATAAAGACTGCTGACCCTGTCCAACCATACCAGCATGGAAAATGATCATCCAATGTTGATAATGGCAATGTCCATTCTTTGATTGTTGATATATTTTGTCTAATTTTAGTATCTGGTAATGTGTTTTTTGTTTTTTTGTTTAGAGTTTATTTGCTTAGATTTATAAATCTTTATAATTTAACTCCTTAGCACTCATATTACTATGTCAAATGTAAAAAAATGTATTCATTCACATTGTTTTGAATTAATCGTGCATTATCTTGTAGCTTTGATATTTCTATGATATGATAGTTTATTTTTAGAATAGCATTATAATAATTTTAATAAAAGTTTATTAACCCTTTTATAACCGCATTGCTGATGAAATATACTGTATATGTTTTTTTTAAATTAAATTTCTATTAAGAATTTCAGAGGGGTTTAGTAAAATAACCTTCTGTTATGATAATATTTAGAACATTACATAATATTCCTAGATAAAATTATGATACACAATTTTTAAAAAATACTGAATTGTTTTGTATCATAGAGCCAGAGTTAGTCTTAGGTTGGTATTGAAAGGGTTAAATAGTTTCTGCTTGTGAAAACATTTGATGAAAGTGAAATACTGTGCATATCTTTTTGATGATATGGTTTAGAACAGGGCTGGCCAACCTGAGGCCCACTGGCTGCATGCGGCCTGCAGACTTTTATCTTGCGGCCCGCTTGATAGTTTCTTAAAATGGGTTTATTTAAACAAACATTTTAAAAATTTTATCAAAAATTAAAGATTGTAATGAAAAGTAAAAAAGAAAGATACAGCTGTTTGTGCAACAATAATATTTCATGTTGAATCAATGGGCATTCATTCATTATTGTAATAATAGCATGAGAGAGTAAAATGCTTTCAATTCTGTCAGTATACAAGCGGCCCTTAAAAACCTTTCTGTGATTAAAGTGACCAGCAATGTAATTCGAGTTGGCCAGGCTTGGTTTAGAACATTGATTCTCAACAGGGGTCCATATAATATCTTTGAGGGTCCACGCAAGCAAAATAGTAAATTGGAGACCCACAGTAGTATATTTAAAGATCCCTGAAAAAATTTCACTTTACATGTATTTATTGCAAGAAACGGGTTTCTTTCTCTAACATTATACTATTTCACCTTACACAAGTTAATGTGTGAAAAAACAAAAGTATCTATAAAATTAGATTTGAATCATTGATGCTGGTGTTACAGAGGTAATGTGGCCGATGTCAGTGTCGTGCTGCTAGCCCCCATGCTGGATCTCATGGAGGCAATGACAAATGACAGAACTTTGGCAATATGCTGTACTTGAGAAGAGCCATCAAGTCAAGTGAATCGTAGTAGTGGCAGATACTGGTGTCATGCAACTGGTACCCATTACACTCTTGGAGTGGTTGGCATTAGGAAGGGCATCCAGCTGTAGAAACCATGCCAAATCAGACTGGAGTCTGGTGTAGCCCCTCAGCTTACCCGCCTTGGTCAAACCATCTAACCCATTGGTTCAGTTAATTTTGCCAGTGGGTAGAGCACCCTATGCGTTTTGTTAGCTTGTGGTGCTGAGTACAATTCTTCCCATATGTTACTGGAGCTGCTAGAAGCAGTATAATATAGTAAGGATGAGCATTTAATTAGTTGAATCCAGGAACATGGAGTCGGAAACAATTAAGGGGTAGCTGGAGTCGGAGTTGGTAAAACAATACCGACTCACAATATCTTTAATATAAACCAGTACAAACGTATGCATATGCTTTATGAGATATGTAGACCGCAGTCACTTAATTACAGAAAGAGGAGTTGGAGTCGGAGGTGCCAATAGTAGAGAAGTTGAAGTTTTGACTCCACAGCCCTGGTTGAATTTTTATCTGCAGCCATATCATCTTGCATTAATTAAAACCTTCGAGAATAATTCAAGCATTGCAAATTTTGTCCCTCAAACTAGAAACCCTGGGTTTCACAACTATGAAGACATAAAACTATGTCAATATGCCCTCTTCCTCTAGAGAAGTTAAGACATTAGAATAAACAGCATTCAAAACTTAATATGTTAATAACATTAGATGGTTCCAGTAGAGAAACAATATTATTATTTATGCAGACATTTTCAAGCATAGTTTAATTCATAGAAATACTTATCATAATTTTTGCAGTGTTTTGCATTCAGGTTTTGAGTAATAAGTACAGCTTGAAATACGTTGCTAATGTCTTTGGGAACGGCATACATTGACACGACTATTTCTCATTTGTGTCTGTTGTCGAGTTTTTGTTTTAAATCAACAATAACAATGAAAGACATTAAATATATTTATGAACAAATATTGCTATAGGGAACAATAGGAGACAATTTCTCTCGGCTAGCACATAGGACCGGTAATTCAGCTATGTGTATTTTTAGTGTATTCTGGAGAGGGGTGGGTGAAAGAATGATTTTATATATATATATATATATATATATATATATATATAAAAAGGGTGACGAGGAGGGGAAATTAAGAAAAGAAGCCCTATCTTTATTTCTTTCTTTACCCGTGTTATCTAGCAGTTTCAGGTTTTGCCCAGCCATATGCAATTGATATTGTTGCATAAAAATATAATGCACATGTGAGTGAGCGCATGCGCACACACACACACACACACACACACACACATTTGTCAAATCAAAAGCTACAATCTTCTAATTTGGATTTAAAGCTACTTGCTCTACTTTGCATTAGTTCTTTTTTTTCTTTTTTCTTTTTCACCTATTTGAAACATGGCCAAACGTGGCAGATAGGCTTGACTAACCTGCATCAGTGTGAGTACTGAACTTGTGTTATTGAATAATAAATATTAGATCAATGAAAAGAGGAAGGGGAGAGGAAATCAATGAAAGCGAACACAATAAGAATTACGTATGTATGGAATTAAACCTGAAGATACACTACTGAGTATAGTTTGATAATGATATTCATTCCTTTTCTCACGAGGTACAAGGCCAGGATTTTGTAGTGTAGGGGTTAAATTGACTGAAAGAACTCCTCTTTATAATGGATGAGAAACAGATTTGACCTTGTCAGTGTTTGAAACTGGAACTAAAAGAGACAGAACACCGTTTTAGGTTTAATGATAATGATGATAATAATAATCCTTTCTACTAAAGGCACAATGCCTGAAATTTGTGGTGGGGAAAGGCTAGTTGATTATATCTGGTATTTATTTCATCGACCCAGAAAGGATGAAAGGCAAAGTTAACCTCGGTGGAATTTGAACTCGGAATGTTAAGACGGATGAAATGCTGTTAAGTATTTTGCCTGGCATGCTAACGATTCTGCCAGTTTACCACCTTAATAATAATGATAATAATAATCATCATCCTTTCTACTGAAGGCACAAGGCCTGAAATTTTTGGGGTAGGGACTAGTTGCTTACATCGACCCCCCCCCCCCCCCCCCAGTGTTTCAGTGGTACGCTGAAAGGATAAGTCAACCTTGGACTCTGAATAATAATAATAATAATCTTTTCTACTCTTGGCACAAGGCCCAAAATTTTGGGGGAGGGGTCCAGTCGATTAGATCGATCCCAGTATGCAACGGGTACATAATTTTATCAACCCCGAAAAGATGAAAGGCAAAGTCGACCTCGGCGGAATTTGAACTCAGAACATAGCGACAGATGAAATACTGCTATGCATTTCACCTTATGTGCTTACAATTCTGCCAGCTCGCCTCCCCCTTAATAATAATATTAATTATAATAATCATATCTCAAATGTGGAGTCTAAAAACAGAAACAATTTCTATCATAATAGGTGCATTAGGTATGATAAAAAAAATATTCAGACAGATACATAACAAAAACGCCAGGACTTACAAGTATGTATAACATATAGAAAATAGCACTACTAGGCACCGCACACATCCTTCATAAAACACCTTCAATACAGTAACAATAAGAGCATTACAACAAACCACAGCACATACCCAAGGCACACATAGCTGCGCTTGGTAGTGCAGTGAAAGCATGTGATGAAAATAAGACTACTGAATAATAATAATAATAATAATAATAATAATAATAATAATAATCTTGATATGAGATCACCATGTCGCGCACATGTGGTTGTGATGCATGTGCCTGGTGTACTCTTATCAGACGGGTAGTCATGATGGGTATAATGGGCTTCGGATATTTTACCCCAGTGTCACTTTGATGGCATGCACTGCTCTCTCACTCAATAATAATAATAGTAATAATAATAATAATAATGGTTTCAAATTTCGGTACAAGGCCAGCAATTTTGGGTGAGAAGGTAAGTTGATTGCATCAGCCCCAGTGTTCAACTGGTACTTATTTTATCAACCCTGAAAGGATGACAGCCAAAGTCGACTTTGGAAGTTTAACTCCAAACATAAAGATGGACAAAATGTTGCTAAGCATTCTGCTCAGTGTGCTAATGATTCTGCCAGCTCACTGCCTTAAATGTTGATAATTCTTATTAGCCACAAGAGCAATGTATGAGGAGTAGATTAAAGAATAAATTACCATAATGGTGTGGGTTACACATGGAACCAAGTATAAGAATGACAAAAAAAAAAATAGAAAAGCATAATAACGACAGGTATACAAAAAGATTTACTTGGGATGCTTCTATGGGAGGACAGTTTTCTATAGGGGATGCTCCTCTGGGTGGACAGTCTTCTATAGGGGATACTCCTATAAGAGGACAGTCTTCTGTAGGGGATGCTCCTATGGGAGGACAGTCTTCTGTAGGGGATGCTCCTATGGGAGGACAGTCTTCCATAGGGGATGCTCCTATGGGAGGACAGTCTTCTATAGGGGATGCTCCTATGGGAGGACAGTTTTCTATAGGGGATGCTCTTATGGGTGGACAGTCTTCTATAGGGGATTCTCTTATGGGAGGACAGTCTTCTATTAGTGATGCTCCTATGGGAAAAGATTCTCTCTTTTGGGGATGCTCCTATAGGAGGCTTGTCACTTATAGGGAATGCTCCTGTCAGAGCATAGTCTTCTATAGTCATTTAAGAAGGTGCATGGCCCAGTGGTTTAGGTCTTGCACTCATGATGGCCAGATTGTCATTTCGACTCCTGGATCAGGCAGTGCGTTGTGTTCTTAAGCAAGACACTTTATTTCATGTTGCTCCAGTCCACTCAGCTGTAAATGAGCAATCTTACAATGGACTGGCATCCCATTCAGGGAGGAATATTGTGATCTTGGTCACTCATACATCATGGAAACTAAGTAATCACTTTTATGAATTGGAGGACTCAAGACAGAACTTCGTATTCAGGTTTACCTGGGCAACTACTCTCTTCCAGCTGTATTTTCTGACCTGCAAACACCTGCAGAATGTTAGTTGATATCGTTGACTCCCACCCCAGTACTTGACTGGTACTTTGTTATATCAACTCCAGGCAAAACTTGAGCAAACATAGACCATCTCACACCCCTTTGGCAATTAAAGTAGTCTTTATGAAAAAAGTTGTAGCCAGGCTTGCTAAAAACAACCATTGCTGAGTAAAGTATTAGGTGGTCTCACATGAAATGTTGCATTTGAAAAAGGAAACGTTGAAATTGTTTTTTAAATTTTAGAATATCTATTTATTTAATCAAAATATGATCCTTGTTCATTTATGACCTTCATCCAACATTCCTCTAAGGCATATATTCCATCTTCAAAGAATTTGTCATCTTTTACACTGATAAACTGTTCGAATGCTTCAATTACCTCTTCTTTATTTAAGAATGTTTTATTGCGTATAGCAAGCTTGATGTGTTTAAATATGTGATAATCAGTAGGAGAGATATCAAGAGAACAAGGAGGATGTGCCAAAATTTCATAATTCAGGTTTTGCAACTTTGTGGACCCTAGCTTTAGAAGTGTGAGGCTGTGCATTATCATGAAGCAAAATTAGGCCATCTCTATTCACTAATCTGGGTTGCTTCTTTTTTAATTTTTCATGCATACAATCAATTTCCTGACAATAGGATGTTGCTGTTACAGTTTTTCCTTGTTGCAAAAATGAATTATGAATACCCCCCCCCCTTTTGTTGACCACCATACAGTGACCATCAACTTTTTAGGGTGCAATGGTGGTTTTGGATAGTGTTTTGGTGACTCTCCTGTGTCTAACCACTGTCCTGCTGTTATCAAAGAGTATCCATGTAATGAGTCAATACAAAAATGGTTCTCTTTCCAACCGAGAAGTCAACATGGAACACACTGTAAGGTGTCTGTTTCTTTGAATAATAGTATTATCAAGAAAGAAAATGTGATAAACACAAGCGTATACATAGAAACTCATTAAAAATCCATTTATAGACGACTCCTAAGAAACCCATTTAAAATACGACATTTCATGTGAGACAACCTAATATATGCCCATGTTTACATGACTGTAATATAAATGGGGGTCAATATTTTCAATGTAAGAGTGAAAAAGGTGGACCTTGCTACATAAAATTAGGGTATTTTAAAAGCAGTCATTTGTATTGCATTTTAGCCTCTCATGATTCATAAGGGATGTCATATTTTTGTTTTAAGTTTCCTTGATTTTGCATTTCGGTGAATGCCTGCAGACCAACTTGCATCCTTTTTCTATGTATCATCAAACTTGACAAATTTCCATATCTGTCCATCAGTGCATAGACTAAAACACTCCTGTGTTGCTGAGTCATGAGTCAAGGAAGCTACAATTTGTAGCTTTGGGTGTTTATCAATAAGTTGTCTAGTGAATGTGTCTTTTTTTTTTTCTTTCCTGCTTTCAAACAAGCATATACAAACATACACAAAATAAAGGTTCTAACTAGGATTATTTATCTCCTTTTCCATCCGTTATTATCTAAGAATGCAAAGTTAATTAGTAATGGTAGTAGTATTCAACTGATAATTAATAATTAGTAACTGAACACATTACTCACGGTATACACACATACACTCACATATATACATACATTTAAACGATATACTTACATTGAATAAATAGCACAAAATTAGACGCACAGCGGTAATTTAAAGCTGCTGAAATTCAAGGCTGATAATGATTGTTAGAAATATCATTTGACTTGTTTAATTTAGATAAAAAACATGTCACAGCCATGATCAGCATGTTTCTTTTGTATATATAGGACTACAGTGTACAGTGTTTGTCACACCTTTTAAAATAGTACAGGGTTTACAACCTAGAGTATCTAAATCTCAGAGGGTGTAGAAAAGAGGGAAAATGTATGCTTGATTAAAATTGCTTTTCAGAATAAAATTTTTAACTAATTCTTAACCCTTTAGCATGTAAACCTGTCATATGTGGCCAAAATATTCTTTCTGCTTTATCTTGAAACTGGCCTGATCTAGCCTCTCACACCTATCGTACAATGTCATTATAAAAATAATAAAATTACATAATCAAAATTTTGAAGCTACAAGATAATACGAATTAATTTAAAACAACATGAATAAATAAGCATTACGTTTAGCTGAATAATCTGAATGCTAGAGGGTTAAAATAATACTGTTCTATTAAGCACACCAAGGATTTTATTATTTCACAGCATGGCTCTCAATTGAAAAAATAGATAAATGAATGAATTGTTAGAAAACTGATTAGCACATCTTGCTAGTTGCAGTACTTTTTCATTAGTTAGTCTTTCTAAGTATGGTTCCTGAGACAAAGTCTCTGTTATCCAGTTGTTATTATCATATTGCTAATTGATTTGTCCATCATGGCAACAAGCTTTCACTGCCATTCTGTCATTGCAGATAATATTAAAAATTTATGTTAGAATTATGTATTTGCGTATACATATTTATTTTATTGTAATGCTATATTCTAGTTAGAAAATCCCTCTTTCTGACTGCCAATAAATAAAGAAGGGAACATAAGTTATTCATGTCAACAGAAAAGTCAATTTAACTGTTAATTATTATTTTGATGGTAACAGCTGGGATGGCATTTAGGCCAGTAGGTTTGTCTATGTTAAGAGAATAGAAAATTTATTGACTTTGAATAACCATGTCCACAGTGAACAGTGAGAATCAAAACAATGGCTGGCATATTCAGTCTTAATATGTTCTGGTAGATTTGAGCATGTGTATGCTAATCATTGTTGTGTTTCATCACAGGGGAACCACACTTTTCAGATGAATATGTGTTCATAACACACAGGATAGATTAGCACAAAGGACACACATCCATCCGTAATTGACTGCACCAGGCTCCAGTCATCTGTTTTGGCTTTGTTTTTATGGTTGGATGCCCTTTCTAATGCCAACCACTTTACAGAATGTACTGGATGCTTTTGATGTGGTGCCAGCATGGGTGCTTTTTACATGGGTGTCTACATAGGCATTTTTCATCATGGGTGCTTTTCTCACATGTATGTATGTATGTGAGTAATGTGTTCAGTTATTAATTATTAATTACCAGTTCAATACTACTGCCATTACTAATTAACATGGTGCCACCATGGGTGCTTTTCACGTGGTGCCATTATGGCTACTTTTCATAAGATGCCATCACAGGTGCTTCTTATGTGGCACCAGCACCTATAGGGTTGCCTAGTCGCTTGCAAGACAA